>NC_070581.1:8255731-8300731 GCF_027409825.1 Scomber japonicus | reverse complement strand
CAATATGATTTTTTTTTCGTCTCGTGATACTTTTCCGCCTCAAGGCCGAGTCACGTGACGCACCCGCCACGCTGTGAAATGTTCCTAATTTATAGTAAATTCTCAATAGGGGAATTTCTATGATCCCAGCTACAGTGAAAAAAGGTGGCTGTGAACTAAAAATGACTGCACAGTGGTGTTCATTGTTAACTCCAGCACATGACAAAATGGATTAATGGCTGCAATAGGCTCATGAGAGTGTCAGCTTGTTATGGATTTGCAGTATTTCGGAGCTTGTGGCTGCTTAGCTTTAAAGCCGCACAAGTCGGACCTGAAGTGACCTCTTTTTTTTACCTCTGAAGCTCACCAGTAGTAGTAGAGACAGATTTCCGAGTCGACACAGAACAGAATTAGCAGTGGGGATACTGCAGTTCAACAACCTCGGTGGTGTGTGTGTGTGTGTGTGTGTGTGTGTGTGTGTGTGTGTGTGTGTGTGTGTGTGTGTGTGTGTGTGTGAATCACATTTTTGAAACCAACACCTCTTATCTGTCAAGTAAGAAAAGCTGGAGTTTAAGGTGGTTAAATAGTGCATTCATTCACTGAACTTCCAAGCTTTGCCAGAGTCCCGTGTCCAACTGTGCTTATCTGGATTTTATTTCAGGGGTAGTAGGGCAAAAGCTCTTTAATAACAACATATTAGATTAGATTAGACAAAGTTCACCAGTCTGTTTAGAGTTAGTCAAAGAAACTATAATAAGAGCGTGACAGTATGAGAGGAGATTAAATGTTGCACTAAGGGTTGCTGGCACTTTTAATGCCACTTTACACTCTGCCATTTTTGAGCTGTTTGAGACAACTATGAGAGAAATTGTGAGTCTTCAATCCAACGTGATGGTTCTAGATCTTATAGATGGTCATACAGTGCCAGAGTCAATGAAGTTGAATGAACATGATTACTGCTGTCACACAGTGTAAAGGTGCCTTCAGCAAGTCTCATTCATTCTTCCTGCAGCTGGTTAACTGGGTCAACAAGCCAACAACTTCCTCTCTTTATACAAACCTGTGCAGGCCGCCCACAACATGAATCTCACAAACTGCTGACCTGCAGCATCTAATGAACAGTGTAATTATTTATTGATGGGCATGTTTGTGTATGTCTGTGTGTGTGTGTGTGTGTGTGTGTGTGTGTGTGTGTGTGTGTGTGTGTGTGTGTGTGTTGTTTGTTTTAGACAGGCATGAATATATATGCGTCTGTGTTTGTACAGACATATTGGTTCATTAATGCATTTTTTTATTTATTTTTTCCATTATTCATGTGTGTGTGTGTGTGTGTGTGTGTGTGTGTGTGTGTCTATAGCAGTTTATCCCAGCTGTGTTTGGATTTCGCTCTGTGTGAAGACATGTCTCTTGATTTCATGTTTTTGAGTGTGGATCCAGAGGTGTCACACGCACGCATGCCCACACGCCCACACACACACACACACTATGCAGCATGGAAAGCTCACAGAGGAAAAGATGTACCCACATTTAACTTAAGTTTTGTACTTGTTTGGAGAAATTGTCTAGCCAGCCCATTAAGTCAGAAGTACTGCAGTATTATCTGAATGCCAACATGTATTTGCATACATTAATTCATGATAACATCAGGGATGATGTAATCACCCCATTTTGGAGCTTGATAAAAGTTAATGTTGTCTTTCAGCCAACAAAGTTCTGTAACGTTCAGTAAACAGCTGTTCTCAGTGAAAATGAGGTCATGTTTATTAAATACGGTGACATTAATGTGTCCCTTTGAAACCAGTTATGAGCTGATGACTCAGGTTAATGTATTTTATCCAATAGAATTTCAAAGAAGACTTGCAGGCTTTTTAATTGGATATTCACCTGTAGGAAATTTAATTGAAATGATGTGCAGTCAATCCTTTTGATTTGTAACATTTGCATATTCTTTTTGAAATGAATACTTTATTTGTTGTATATGTATGTGCGTTAATGCTGAAAAGAGTTTCAATAATCCTTTATCTAACAGTATGCATTCTGAATCCATAAAAACAACATATAAGCCAACTTAATGTGAGGGAGATGTTGATAATAGTTTTTCTGCATGTAGCATGATGGAAAACTCTAAGCAGACAAATATAATGGGTGCTTTCTATGGATGAAGAAAAAACATGGTTGATGGCGGATTTGAGCCGCCAATATTATGATTGCCAGTCAACCACTTTAACACTAAGCTACCCCGACCTGACGCTGACCTCAGCCAAAATTTGCATCTTATAACAGAGAGGAGTGTCTGAATGGATTAAAAAAAAAAAAAAAAAAAAAAAGTCCTTCATGGCTGAGTTGTACTAATCACTCACAAATGCATACACACACACACATGTGGGTCTTAATAATTTAGGAAATAATCACACAAGTATATGACCGTGCTATTTGTCCTCTGTGACTGTTTTCAACCCCCCCATGCACACACACACACACACATACACATACATATACACATTAATGGCAAATTTGTGGGAAAAAAGTTTCATGTTAACAAAAACATACACATCAATTTCACATTTTTTATATGATTTCAACAGAAAAAAAACTGTGTGTGTATGTATACTACCACTTTAATCATATAGCAGCACAGTAATTGACAGACCCCCATAGTTGGGTAAATCCCTGTAGTGGTCTGTAGGCTAATAATTGGATTACGGCAGTCAGGGGAAGGTTTTAGTTCAGATTACACAGATTATACTTAGCAGTGCTCAGATGGATAGCGTGATTTTAAGGGCATCATCCAGCTTGCGTTACATAGAAAGAGCATTTTGGCAAATATTTGGTAAAAAAAATATAGGCCAAGGGTAGCAGATTTGTCCCCTTCCCCTAACACAAGTGTCACGGTATCTTATCTATCAATCTGTCCATCCATCGAGGAATAACACACAAGAGCTGGATCCTGCCCTCGAACCTTTTAACGTTTTCCTTTTAATCATCTTAAAGTAAAGGATGCTCTCTTAACCAGATTGGGGATAAAAGGATATAAAATGAGTTGAGACATACATAAAAGTATCTGAAATTGTAGTGTGAATATCTCATATGAATTTGGATGTCTTTTAGTGCAGCTGAGATAACGAGCATTCATGTTTGGATGTACCAGCTGGCAAAACAGTCACAGCTCTGTATAATATTTGTATATGAGGAGTCACTACACTCACTTATCCATAGTTGTCTTTCAAATATTAAATGTTAATGTTTTCTAATCATAATCAACACCACAGAGTCAAACAGATAGAGCAGAGTGTCATCAGCACATAAAGAAAGGAAGGACGCGTACAATATGTCATTTACAATATCCTTGTTAAAGAAAGTCTTTAGGATCTAAGTGTAGACAACAGGCGAGTCTAAAGGGTAAAACCACAGAAAGACCATTGGATTATATTCTTCATTTGGGCCATTACAGTATAAAGTTTTATGACAATATAAATCTATTTAATAGGGATTTTTCAGCTTCACAATTTATATTATTTTTTCCAACACAAATGCACTTAAAATATTTGATTCTATGTCCAAAAGCCATGAAATGACTCTGCCTGTTTAGGGTTTAGCCCTGCTCTAATACAACTTTGACATTCATTATTACATCATTCCTATTACACGTTATCAACGATTTCATTTGTATTGTGTTTCAATGTGATCATGCACAGAATGATCCACACATATCATGGGTTTTTGCACAGTGTTTAAGATGGACATGGATAACGTGCTTTAGTGTAGGAGTTATTGAGTCTCCATCTGCTTTTACTAAACGCTCCTTTTTATGCCTCTTTTGCAAATAAACTATGGTGGATATTGGAAGAGCGTGTTCAAAGCAGCATCAGAATAAAGGCTGTGCCAGTGTGTTTATGGAGCACATTTCTCATATGTTTGGATCATTTCTTCTCATTGCTTCTCGTTTAATAGACTCTGCCTTTCATTTCAAAAAAAGATATGCTTCTGGATATTCCTCAGCTTTATAACCGCGTTCATGTTTTCACTTTATTCTATGAATTATGTCTCTGAACTGTAGCTTCAAGTCTATAAAAAATGACTTTTTTTTTTTTTTAGCAGATAAGCACCCACAAGCATGAACTGTTCAAAGATTTTGACTACCGCATATGGAGCGCTTACTTTAGATAAGGCTAGATGTTACTTAGAAAGCTCACAATCCCACATGGAATTAACTACTACAAACGCTGCAAAAAGGAAGTCAAAAACACACATTTACAACAGGCTCACAATGCGCCTCACTGCTGTCAACAAATAATCTACCGTGCCAGAAAAGCGTCGCGCCACACTAGAGCCTCCCCATGTGGAATTAGCTCAGCTGATGGCCGGAGCTATCTGGGGTAAAAAGTGATCGGCCGTCCCACTGTGGCACATTAACCTATATGGTCAAGTGACACTAGAGCGTTGGAACCAAGCCCTCTCTCTCTCTTCCCACACATCTCTCTCCCTCTCTCTCTCTCTGTCTCTCTCTCTCTGTCTTTCAGTCTCAGCGGGATTCCATCACTTTGTACATTTTGTTTTTTATCCGCACACCTTCATGAAATGATGACCTAGAAAATGTTTCCCAGTGGGATTCGGTCTCAACAAACGTAGAGACTGGCAGAGCGAAAATACTTTTTTTTTTTTTTTTTTTTTAATCCTCCAGTGTGGCACTTAAAGCAATAGGCTCGCATTCTTGATTCAGCCTCCTCGTTTTTAAACTCTGCAATTAAACCAATTATCCCCAAAGAGTGTTTCGAGGTGTTTTTAAAGTATATTGAGTGTGACGAATATCGGAGCCGATGAGCCTCTCCCGCACGCATGGATTAAAAGAAGGGGAAAAAAGGGAAGAGAAACATTAGACAAATGTAGGAATGAAGTGATTATTTCCAGATCTGGAAAGATAATTTCATATCTGATCTCTTATGATTTTTTTCTCTTTCTTTTTTACGTGCTTATATTGCGCACATGCAGTCATGAGAGAGAGAGAGAGAGAGAGAGAGAAGGAGAGAGAGAGAGACTTTTGGAAGACATAAACATTGACATGTGCACACATAATAAACTACTTTTCAATGTCACAAAAATATGCGCAAAATCATCCAGCGGAATAGCGATCGCTAGATATTTCTTCCGTGCACACATGTTCACACTTCAGGGTTTGCAGGTCAGTCAAAGTTTTGTGTGTGTGTGTGTGTGTGTGTGTGTGTGTTTTTTTTACCGAATGATGTTTTGGCTCCACACATTAGCACATCTGTTTTCAATCATGGGTGGAGGAGGAGGAGAGGGAGGAGAGCGAAGTGAGGGAACTGAGAAAAAAGAGAATAAGAGGGGGAAGAAAAGGAAAAGCGAAGGAATCAAGAGAATGATGGAAAACAAGATACAAGTATGGGTGGAGAATGACTACACTAACAGAGTAAGGAAGCTGCGTTGAATAAATCTAACTGCAAATTAAACGTTGATCTCTTGGCATCCCAGCTATTCCTCTCTGACTCTGACCTATGGGGCTGAAGTCTCTCTCTCTCTCTCTCTCTCTCTCTCTCTCTCTCTCTCTCTCTCTCTCTCTCTCTCTCTCTCTCTCTCTCTCTCTCTCTCTCTCTCTCTCTCTCTCTCTCTCTTCTTGCCGGCAGCTTCCTTGTTCCACCAGAGCAGATCTCCTTGCTGCCAGGCTCACCCTCTATCTCCAATTTAATACTCCTCATTTCACCCGAGCCAAAACAACAGATGCTAAAACGTCGCCCCTCGTGAACTCCTCGGAAAAGTACAAAAAAAAAAACGAAAAAGAAAAGAATCAAGAAGCCAATAATATATCCTCGTTCTGTATTCAAAAAGTCTGCGGCAGACGGTTTCCTATCATCTCAATTATTAAAAAAAACAAATGATGAAATAATTGGCTATTAAAATAAAATCAGTGATGGCAGTTGCACTCAGACTATCAGTGTTGTCGGATATATTACAGTGTGAAGGGAAGGACTGAACATGATTAATACTGATCTGGAGTGGATTTGCTTTTTGGAAATAACAAAATAATTTATTTCTTTTTGTAGATTGGTACATCATGTAGCAATATTTGTCTATCATGACAACATAGTGCTTCCAACATCGCTGTCACCAATACAGATATACAAAAGTAGTTTTGGGGAAATTGATCCTTTGGGTTAAGTCATTTGTTATTAAAGTGTTTCAATCTTCTGACACGCATATGTCAGAATAATCACAATCCTTCCTCTAAACCATCCAGCACAACAAAACCTGCTTCCAGCCTGACATTTACAGTAAAACTTCAACACATGCAAATATCTTCTTAATTATGGAAACTGATGACTTCATAATCTGTAGCAGAATGACACCCAGAGGTGATTTCTTTGCCTCTTTATTATACAAAGATGCTGGAACATCTCTATTACAATGTGAAAAAAAAAAAAAACGACAAAGTTTGCAGATCTTTTAGGCGTCAGATCTGTGCTCATGCTGTGTTGCTGTCACAGAGCAATAAAAGCTGCTCATCAATGCGCTTTTGCACATCGCGCTTCAACATCTGCTGCTGTCAGTTGGCTCAGTTTGGTCTGTAAATACCGAAACATCACAGCAACTAGTGTCCCAAAATACTTCTGAGCAACATACTGAATCAGCAGCCGCCTGTGAACCCTGCTTACACTACGTTATCGTTCATCAGTGTGGATGCTCACACGGTTAGAGTTATTGTTATAGTTACCTTTCATGGAAACATTGCTCTATAGCACCACCTGTGGTAAAAAAAAAACCCTGTAGGAGACCTTAAGGAGAGAATACCAAACAGAAATATACAGTATGTTAATGTGATTGCCTGTTATAACTGCTTACATGATCAACACTCACACTACCTTTACTTTCTGTTGGGATATTCACACAAAAGTACCTTGTGACAAACCTTGTCTCTAGCATATTGAGCTAGTTCTTAAACTGCAGTAATAGATGGCGGGAAGTGTGTGTTTGTGTGTGTGTGTGTCTGTGTGACAGCATGCACATGTGTGTGGGTGTGAGATGCAGATGCTCGTAGTTCTGTTGCCATTAGAGCAGACTGCACTGCCAGATGTCTGTACAAAGTCCACTGTGTGTGTGTGTGTGTGTGTGTGTGTGTGTCTTACAGAGGCCGTCGTGCACTTCCTTCCAGTACACACACAGACTTTCTTGCAGCAGAGATACACAAATGCACACTCATACACGTTAAACAACAAAGAGTGCATGTATAGATTTTTGTGTGTGTGTTTTAAGCAGGTCAAAGCTTCAAGTGGCCCAGTCTGTTAGGCAGATGTTTAAGATCCCCCCACTGCACACCACTACCCTGTCACCTACACGTGCACACACACACACACACACACATACACATACACAGTGTCTTTCTCTCTCCTTCATTTGAACTGACAAACATGCACACACACATTCGCTCATTAACAACCAATTAGAGAGCAGATATTGGCTCACTGTGGGGAACTAAAGGCCAACCAGTGCTGTTCTCCGCTTCCAACGCCAAGTCACAACAAATACCTGGATGCAGGCCATAACTGTGTGTGTGTGTGTGTGTGAGAGAGCGTGTGTGAGTGAGAGCGTGTGTGAGTACGAATGCATTTGTGAGTGTGTTGTTGACTTCTTCCCAAGTTTGGCAGTCCGATCTCATCTCCTTTCTCCTTTTTATTAGAACAGGCACGCACACACACACACACACACGCACGTACGCACACTAACCCTCACGTAATTAAATGCATTTTTCCACTCTGCAAGTCTTGTTGTTCATTGCATCAGCCTGCGTGTCTCAGTAGTGCAACTCTCGCTTAAAACATTATTTTTCTCACATGGGAACGAGGCACAAGCTATGTTAAACACACACACACACACACACACACGCCGGTCCTCAGTGGGATCGCAGCGATGTGTTTATGCCAGTGATGGATCATGCTCGAGACGTTTGGCTCTCTGGAGAGCATGTTGACAACATCTCTCTCTCTCTCACACACACTCTCACACTCACGCACGCTCCTCTTCTATTTTTCTGTTTACCTGAATCACAATCTCAAATTCTCTCTCTCTCTCTCCTTTTGAATGTGGGTTTTTTCAGTCTTCTCTTACATCTCTGCAAATGAACCAAGACACTTTATGTTTATTAGACAGGTGTAGTTGCTTTCATTCCCAATAAATGAGTCTGCAGTGAAGTGAAAACACACAGAGAGGGAAAAAGAGAGAGAGAGGGTTTCATACGTTCTTATAGCATGCATGCTACATTGTTTACTAAGGTTTTACTGCCTTTTTTCATTCCAGAGTAGATTCATTTGGCCCACAGCAGCCCAAAATGGACCTGTGGATAATCTGCCCCAACCCTTTATGGATACATGCAGTTTCAAAATAAAGGCTCAATCCTAAAGGGACAGCCTGAACCAAATATAATAATAATAACCAATATATAATAACCAAATATATATAATGCAGCTGCATCAATAAAATTGATGCAGCTGCAGTAGAACCTAAATGAGCCAAATAGGGAAACGCTACATGTCCGAAAAGCCACAGCGAGGTCATAGAAATCCATTCGAGATAAGCTGTGCCAATTTATTCTCTTTCAGCTCCTTCCTATTGTCACCACAGAAGACTTTCATTCTCACCCCCCCCCCACCCCACCCCTCGTTGCTCATTAAAATAAAATCAGTGATGGCACTTTGCACTGAGGCTGTCAGTGTTGCTGGAGATGTTACAGTGTGAAAGGAGTGACTCAGCATGATTAACACATATCTTTTATAAATTATAAATCATGTTGCAGTATATCTTGTGACCATAAACATAAAAGGTTGTTGTGTCCTGGCTACTGGGAAGTAACATAAAGGAAGGAAAAGTGAACTAGATAGAAGAAGATCAGTTTATTAAATACTCAAACAAAGGGAGAAGAAATAATGTGGGTTGTGGAGGAAGGACTTTTTTAAAAGTTGCTAAGCTGCCACTGACTGGATGGGACTAATACTCAGTGTGATGTACACAGAACAGACAACACAGGAAGTAACAAAGGTGAACACCAGTTTTAGGGAAATCGATCCTTTAGATAACTTATTCATGAAATAAACAGTCTTCTGCCGTATGTAAAAAAATATGTTAATGCATTTCCTTTTCTTATTAAAATGATATAGCATTTCCTTTCTACTCCTTCCTTCTGTCGCCAAAGGACACTTTCATTTCCTCCGCAACACATACTTCACATTCTCCGTTTCACCTAAAAAAGGAAACATCTATAACATCTATTTCTCCTGCTGATATCAAGTCTGTTTGTATTCTCTTGAGTATTATGCTAATTGACACAGATACCAGAGCCCTCTCAGACCTCTCCATTTAATATGATATAAATGCCATGTTGCTCCTTTACATAGTCAATTTTTTCTTTTAGTGGAGGGTGAACTGACCTAAACAGCTAATTAACTTAACTTGCTTTTTATGCATATATAACAATAGAGTTAAAGGTACCCTGTGGAATTTCTTTACAAGTGGTTTGACCAACAGGTGGCGGTAGAGCAACAGTAAATGCAGTACTACGTGAGTAAAGGCACGAAAGAAAAAGGCTGCAAGCTAGTAAACATGTAAACAGTGGAAGGTTCAAACCCATCCGTTAGACCTCAAATATACACACAGTTTGTTTGGGCGAGAAACGCTGAATGTAAACAGAAACGTTGTTTGTTTATAAGAGAAGTCCACAGGGCAACTTTAACTCTGGTTGTAAGGCTAGCTTAAATCTTCATGCTTTGTCATGTTAAACAGGATACAGTCATTTGTCTTGCATGTTGAGTGTGTCATTAACAGGGATAATGCAAGATCAATGCCCTGCGACTCGTGTATAATGGCTGATGTTTGCTATATTTAAGTTCTTTTTATTATAATATAATCAATTCAGTGCTCAGTACATGCCTCAGTATATTTAACAAACATTTATGTATAAATAATGAAATGCACATACATTAGAAGGTGTATTTGAAATGGAAAGATTCATTAAAAACACACAATGCTATGCATAAAACAGTGTGCAAGTAAGGTAACTGAGAGGAAGATAAAAGAAAGTGTGTGTGTGTGTGTGTGTGTGTGTGTGTGTGTGTGTGTGTGGTGGAGAGATGAGTCTTCCCATTGCTACTTCTTCTGAAACCACAGTATGGTCACTGCAGCTTTTATGCTTACATGCTTAACAGCCAATTCTCTCTCTCGCTCTCTCTCCCTCTCCCTCCAGCTCTAGCTCTCACTCTCACCCTCTCTCTCTCTCTGTGTCTCTCTGGGTTGAAGCTCATTAGTGGTGACAAGTACGCTGTTGACCCTTTAGCCTTTCCCTATGTCTCTCTTCCCAATGTCCCCTCTCTGTTTTTTCCCCCCTCTCCTTTCCCTCCGTCTCAATTGCCCCGTCTTTCCCTCATCACCCCATCATTCACTCAGCAAGAGTTTGGCAGGGGTCTACGTTTGTGCGTATGTGGGCGTGCGCGTGTGTGATGCCAGGGGCAAGCCTGCGACTGTGTTCAGCAGAGGTCTTCTGCAAGGACAACACAGGGGACTCTGTCCTTGTCTAACCCCCTGGAAATAGAACAAAGGTGTGTGTTTGTGTGTGTGTGTGTGCGTGTGTGCAATAATGCTATGTACAGAGTATGAGCTATAGCTCGTAATAATAATAGCAAGGTCAGAGGTCCAGTAGGCCGCAGGGGACAAGCGACACAGAGCTTATAACAGCACTAATAAAAGACTACAGCAGGTCACCTTATGTTAGGGACACAGTAAAGGATTTTTACACAGATTTACACGAACATTACGTAACCATCCAGGTGACTCAGCCATAGGACTTTAACATGAAAAATCTAATGCAGTTTTAAATGAATATGTTGGCTAGGATCCTGCATGAATAGAAGATAGACTGCTCTGTTCTTCAAGCTCACATGGCAGAAAGTGGAAACAGTCAATAGCTTTGAAACATGACCTGAGGTATGATTGATTAACAACTCAAACTCAAAGCTTGATGATATGAAACATATTTGATTTTTATATGGGGTATCTGCAGTGTCCTCAATGAGGTGTGGAAGGAGGACAAATTCCTAACAGTCCAACCTGTGTGCATGTGTTGTCCAGTTTACCTCTTTAGAGGAGTATTTATTCAGCCTGTGAAAACAGTTGTGGTCATGATGTCATCAGGGGTATCTTGCCTTGGGTTTGAGATTTAACATTTCTGATAGTGAGCATGCGTTACACAGTAGAGGTGTGGGATTTGAAAGGAGTGGGCATTTAGGACTCTAATTAAAGACACTGTTGCATTAAAATGATTGTAGGATCTATAGCAGGCATGTCCAAACTATTCCATAAAGGCCTGTGTCCCTGCAGGTTTTTGTTCCAACCAATCAGGAGCACACAAATCAATCAACTGTCTGAAGACTGAGATCAGCTGATTAAATGAGTCAAGCCTGGTGTTCTCCTGCTTGGTTAGAATGAAAACCTGCAGCCACATTAACCCTTTATGGAAAAGTTTGGACATTCCTGCTCTACAGTATTTGGAGCTTTACTCATATTGTTTAAACACTATTATAGAAAAGTACCATATGAACTAATTCTAAAGGGTCATTACAAATTATTCTCCAAACTATTTTCTCTATTAACTGAACACAGTTTGGTCTATAAAACATAAG
Organism: Scomber japonicus; assembly: GCF_027409825.1. Lineage (NCBI taxonomy): Eukaryota > Metazoa > Chordata > Actinopteri > Scombriformes > Scombridae > Scomber > Scomber japonicus. The sequence continues at coordinate 8,289,074 of NC_070581.1, read as the reverse complement.
TGCCTATCGCAATTGAGTAGAGCCCAAGGTGATGTCATTAGATAGGCTTGTTCTCAAGTCCACTTACACTTGAAGTGGGCCTTTTCACAAAGTGTGCTCAGTAGATAACATCTGAATTACAAGCATGTTCTGGACATTTAGGGACAGCCAGACGTTTTCTTGGCTGGACGTCTAATAGGGGAGTCTGTTATGACAGTTCATCAACATTCAGCAACGGTTTGCAAACACATCTGTATCGTGACCCTCTTCCAGACATCCAAAGATGGTTAGAAGCGGTAGGAGATCCAGATGTTGGACATATGGGATGATTTCTGTTAATGCTTTTTGGGACACGCTTCACATCTTGACAGGTGTTTAAAATAATTCATACCTATTTGTTTTTTTTTTCTTCCTAAATTAGGGTTCTTCAGTCACTTCCCTATCGGTGGCTGTAAATGCCTGAGCGTCACTTCTATGAGTTGAGCTATAGAGGGATGATGGAGTAGGCAGACTGTAGGAATTACATGTCTACAAGGCGCACAACAGCTAGCAGATGTCAGGTCTGTGTGAGACCACATTTGTCTGCAGTGAAAACACGTCGACTGAACGCTCCACTGTGCCTCAATCTGAGCTGTTGACTCTATGGTAATGATGTAAGTCAGGCTAAACATAACAAACCATTAGCGTCCTCAGCATGCCGGCAACAGCGCAGGGGAAGATGGCGATCTCGGTGTGTGTGTGTGTGTGTGTGTGTGTGTGTGTGTGTGTGTGTGTGTGTGTGTGTGTGTGTGTGTGTGTGTGTTTGTGTGTGTGTGTGTGTGTGTGTGTGTGTGTGTGTGTGTGTGTGTGTGTGTGTGTGTGTGTGTGTGTGTGTGTGTGTGTGTGTGTGTGTGTGTGTGTGTGTGTGTGAGCTCGACAGACACCCGGAATGCAGATTAGATTACAAGTATGAGGCTCACGGCATAAATAAATGGAGGCTGAATGATGTTGTTACGAGCTACTATATTAAACATTCTTTACTCTCTCATGCTCCTTTCAAACTTATGGTTTGGGCACAAAGTGGACAGAAGTTCTGGTTTACAGTGAAGCAGAACGCTGATTTCAGGACTGTTTGCCACAAAAATCCTCCAGAGATAGTCGTCTCCCCCCCCCCCCCCTTGTAATTTATTCTCAGTTTGGTTGACAGACTTCGGTGACAGCATTTAGTTATTTATATCAACCATCATGCAACCTGTCAATGCTTCAAACCCAGGGTCGCCATCCTGATAGTGTATCTAAAGGAAGGAAGGAAGATCTCAGAGAGAAGAGGAATGTGAAAGCAGGAAAAAAAAGATAACCCTGGGACTGATTTGATTTCCCACCAGCCAGTTCCTGTGAACTTTAGAAGAAGAAATAAAAAGAAAAGAAAGGGAGATGTGAAATATGCAGAGAGAGAGAGAGAGAGAGAGAGAAGAGGGAAGAAGAGGATTAGCAGGAAGTGGATGGAAGGAAGGAAGGAAGAGAGAAAGAGGGGGGAATTAGTGAAAGAAATGGAAGGAGATCTGGTTCTGCTTGGGCTTTATCAGAGGAAACGAGGGAAACTAGAGGTCATACTGTCACTGAGCCATGGCCATCTCTCTCTCTCTCTCATTCTCTCTCTCTCTCTCTCTCTGCTGTCAGTCCTCCCCCTTACTCCTTGTGTGCCTCTCTCTCTCTTAAACTTTTTAGTCCATCCTCCTTGTCCTCCGCTTCATATCTGCCTCTCCATCTTCTCCGCATCGCTTCGCTTGCCCTCCTTTTGTTTACTTGCTCATGTTTTCCCCCCCTTTGTATTCCTTTCTTCCTCTCAAATTACTCAAAAAAACAGTTCCAAAATTGAGAACATGTTTATGTAAACCATACAAAAGAGCCAAAGCATCATGTGTGTGTATGTATGTGTTTTGTGTGTGTGTGTGTGTGTGTACGTGTCTCGTCTCTCCCTCCCTCTCTCCCTCACTTTGTCTCACTTTGTCTCACTTTGTCTTTGCACATTGAAGTTAAACTTTGCTGTTTTTCTGGCTCGCCTTTGAAAGCCTGGTATAAAGCACACAACAGCCGCCACAGGCATTTTTCTCAACCTGCGACACACACTCATGCACACAAATACACACATTCCCTGACAGCTTTGCTGTTTTGGAGGGGCGGGGTGATTGATTAGTCTCTATGGAGACGATACGTCTTGTAATGAACAAGAGAAAGCTGGCGTGTTAATTTGTGTTGTGTGGGATGCTCAGTGTTGCTTGTGTGTGTGTGTGTGTGTGTGTGTGTGTGTGTGTGTGTGTGTGTTCGCTCGCTTTGTTCCCTGTGCACGTATGTTTCAATGCTATACAATCTTATATTGTCCCTGTCACCATGTGTGTGTCCATGTGTGTGTCCGTGTGTGTGTCTGTGTCGGTTATGTTTTTTAGTGTGTACTTGTCTTTACATGTATTTCTTTTTGTGTATGATTCAGATAAAGAAATACACACTTTTCACATTTGTGTGGACCTCCTGTTGTGCTTCTGGATATGTGTGAGCATGTGAGGTGTGTGTGTGTGTGTGAGGTCGCCACGGTAATACAGATACTGTTGATTATCTCCGTTACACATGTCAGAATGAGAGGAACCTCCTGATGCGTACATAGCTATCACATGCTTTTAATGACATGCCTATTACACCCACACACACACACACACGTTCATAAATCAGCGGTGACATATCAACATATCACCGTGGAGACGTGCGTATGCGAGACACTTTGATTATGATATGCTAATCTGACCTATAATTTACTTCCTGTCATTTCTCTGTCATCTCCCCAGTGTCCTGCTCATATGTTCATCCTCCCCTCCTCTCTCATAGCAACTCCATTTGATTTACTCACTGTATGTATTTCTCTTATTAGAAACTATATTGCCAAAGCGGTATATAAATATAAATATATATATATATAAATAAAATAAAATCAATATTTAAAACAACACAACAACTGTTCATCCAATCAAGCCATGCTGAGTTGCTTAATTGCCTGGTTTGACAACATATGCTGTAGTATAAAAGAATCAAAGGCCACTCACAGTTTACTGAAGCCTTATCTGCGTCTGTGCGGTGAGATTGTGATTATCACTTTCTCACCTCGTCGCCAAAAAAAAGAGGGAGTTGATGAAACCGAAGTTCATTTTCCCAAAGACGCCCATTAATTTCACACCACTCCTCACTAAATCTGCAACTGCTTGGCTTCTCTCCAGCCCACCATAAAATGTCAAACTAAGCACCGGGGAGATCGAAAGCCTCCTCCTTCTTTAAGAATTAATGTTAGTTTAACAAGAAAAGGGAATTTCAAAAAAAAAAAAAAAGTGTTAATGGCGGAGTTAATGACTTCCTCTCCTTTTTTTTTTTATCCTTCGCACCTTCAGCCGCTGCAGATAGACGACGATTTCTGCGGCCAGGACTTCAACCAGCCTCTAGGGGGCACCACCGCCATCGAGGGCATCCCGCTATATGTGGACAAGGACGACGGTATGACTTCTGTGGCGGCTTACGACTACCGGGGACACACAGTGGCGTTCACCGGCACACGCAGCGGGCGCATGAAGAAGGTAGGCATCCTGGAGTGTGTGTGTGTGGGAATGAACGCTCATTATTCTCTCTGTATGGAATGCACGGTTGCTATTGTCAGATTTTTGATGAGTCATGATGTATTCATTTCAAGTTAAGGACTATATGCTTTTAAAGCAGGCAAACCTCAATGATCATTCAATCCTCTTTGGCTCGGGAGCCTTTTTCAAAGCCCTCAGTGGATAAATTGGACTAAATGGATAAATTGGAAATCACAGGTAAAGGGGCTATACAAAGTTTTTAAATGGCAGTGATGGTAGTGTTATTTTCTCGTGAATGTCAGTCATAAATTATAGTCATACTGTACAAAAGTGATAAAAATGAGACTGTAATAGGGATTCAAATCCTCCTGCTTGAATACAATAATGTGACTGTGTGTGTGTGTGTGTGTGTGTGTGTGTGTGTGTGTGGGGGGGGGGGGTTCCATGCTCTACAGAAAAAACATTTCTGCTTTGAAGCAATTTTGTGTCATTTGGTGATGTATTTTCAATGGTCATTGGTTTTGGCATTGCTGACAAATGGTTTTGTCATCAAAACTCTCATTGCAAACATGAGCTATAAATGTGCATGCGCGTGTGTGCGCGTGTGTTATTGGTATATTTTCTCTTCGAAGTGAATGTCTCAAAATGTGTTTTTCACTGCTTTGGCATTGAGATTGAATGATTTTAAAATGTAGCAAATAAGACGCATACAGTATAAGTTGAGAGAAGAAGAGAAAAAAGGGGTGCTTTGGAGCAGCTTTGGAGATTTTTCTCCTGCAGAGGAAGGTTTTTGTGTGTTTCAGTGTGAAAAGCTGGGTGTTGTGTGGAGCTCATGCTGCTTGACAAACCGGAGCTGTGTGGGGTTTATCTTGCAGAGTGTTTTTTCGGTGGTCTAGTCACAGGATTAAGAGCCACAGAGTGTTTCTGAATGACTATAAGGTGGATGAAGATGATTCATTGTGTCTTCAGAGTGTTTTAGGTGAGGGAATCTATATGGGTATGAAGATGTTTGTGTGCCTGTGTGTTTGCAGTGGGACCATCAAAATCTCAGTCATATTCAAGCAATCATTTCCCACCATGTTCAGCACACACACATACATGTAATCTCTGTGTGTGTGTGTGTGTGTGTGTGTGTGTGTGTGTGTGTGTGTGTGTGTGTGTGTGTGTGTGTGTGTGTGTGTGTGTGTGTGTGTGTGTGTGTGCTCCTCAAGTAACTATGCTGACCACTCATTGTCTGTGCCAATCATCAGCTCCTCTATTTAAGATCTGTGTTCTTTCTTCTGCAGGATTCAGGAGTGAATAAAACAGTCACCACCTAAAATAATTGAATAAATACATCCATAAAAACTTACAGTCCACATTTCACTGTCAAAATTCTCCCTGTAGTTGTTTTTTAGGAACACAGTACCGTTATTTTGTAGTTGTGGATGACTTTTATTTTAAATGATGTCTTTGTGTTTTCGTCTTACTTTCCGTCACATTCCGTTAAACTCAACTCAAACTCATTTAAAACATTCCGCAGCCACTATTTTTAGATGAGTTTGACAGTTAAGGCATTAGGCCTGTGTGTTTCTGTAGCTGGTGGAATATCTGCCGCAGTAATGCTGCTGTCAACTGCTTTTATACAGACTATGATAATATGCACGACACACAGGCGTGCAGACACACACATGCCTCCTTACACAGCTTCCTGTCTCTGGTGTTTTGCTAAGTCGACTGAAACCTAGCCCACTAGTCCTTGTGCCTGACCCCTGGGCTGTGTGTGTGTATGTGTGTGTATATGTGTGTGGGCGCGTGTAGATAGATGATTTGTGTGCGCACCGAGTGTGTGGGGTCAGCAGATCCTGGATGATATCCCGCCGATCGGAATCCCATTTCCCCTCAGCCAGCGTGCCTTCCTGTGCTCGGGGGATGCAGGGAGAGGAAGGTGAATACGGAGGTGGAGGCTGCCAGCGTCCTTACACAGATCAATGCAGATGCTGCAGTAACATACAGTGGTCTATATGAGCAGGGAACCGGCGAGACAAGACACCCATTACAATAAATCAGCACCCATTCAACCTACAGCCAGCTCACCAAACTTTACGTGCGTTGGCGCCAGTTTAGTCTTTCTCTGGGAGAAGCGCTCTGATACAGGAAGTGATTAGATTTAGCTTTAAATTAAGGCTTTTTCAAGTTAATTGGACAACAACTGTTAAATGACTGGAGCTAGATTTTGTACAAAACAGAATTTGGAAGATGGAACAGGCGGGTGTAGGGCTGGGATTAGAAAGAAGGAGAAAAGTAAGTGAGTCTGAGGCAGATGGAGAGAGATGGTTACAGGCTGTGTGGTTTTATTGCTATTCATTGGGAGTTAAACTGCGCTCCTTGGCCTAATGAAATGTAAAGCTGCAGCGTATCGATGTCTTCACACACACACACACTCTCACACTCATTAGAATTCTTACAATGTGACTGTTGCTAAATGTGTGTTTGCCTGGGTGGACATGTCTCGGCTGCTAGACTCCCTTTATTGATTGATCTATGAATATATAATCACTAGTGTAAATCTTAAACCTAGGCAGTCTATTGTGTAAGTGTCGCTGTCTTTGTCTGCATGTGAGTGCTGAGTGTGTGTGTGTGAGACAGAGACAGAGAGACAGACAGTGCTTTAACTTTACATCAGCATGACTATTCAAAATGACCCGACTACCCAAGCACATAGCACATATGTGCAAAATACCCACCTAACATTTCCATGACTGTTGAGTGAATGACTACAGGTTTTCACTGTGCATGCAGATTCTCACACTACTGGATGAGCTGACCCTGACTTCAGAACAAATTAGCATCCTATTTGTAAATCCTTTATTCTCTTCATAGCATTTATAAGACACAGTGGAGGACATGACCTGATGGTGCATTCTGGTCATTGGTAGGAAAGACTAATGTTACATTGAATGCTTAATTTAAATAAAAGTGACTATACATATGTTGAACTGAGCAGTGTGATGGATTTTTCACAATCTTATAAACCAAATAATGAATTAAGATAATGAAAATAATAGTTAGTCGCAGTCCTAAAATGTAGAACTGCTGAAGATAAGATTTATCTGTATTGATCCCCCTTGGGAGAAATTCAAATTGACACAGCAGTACAGAGGAGAAAAGTAGCAGCGTAAGGGTGAAAGTGTACTAAAAATAGAATCAACAATAAATAAGACAAAATAGGATAAAATAAAATATTATATTCAGTAAACTGGATATATAACCCTGCAACATGCAGAGGTTCCTGAGATTATATGCATGTGAATGTCCCTGAGATTTACATACAGAATATACCCTCATATAAAAATGAATGTGCAATATGCAGAAAATCTGAAATATATACATATGCAATATTCCTGTGATTTACATAGTAAGGTAAAGTAACTGAGTCTGCATCCTAGTACTAGTCAGTAGAGTGGGAGGTACTGGGAGCTGTGGTGCTGTGCAGTCTGATGGCTGATGGTATTAAAGAGGGTTCCAGCATGATGGACCTAAGATGTGAGATATTATGCTCCAAATAGGATTTATTTTCAACATCAGACCTAAAGAACACATTATCATAGTGCTCTAGAGATTTCAAGTAAGACTGTGTAACCTTGGATGAACAGCAGACACTGTGACCACAGGTGACCTTTATGTGCTCGTGATTTATGGTGTGTAACAGTTGCACATGCAAAAAAGAGTCATGAAGTATCATAAATGTTCATTCCTAACCTTGGAAACAGTAGTTTGAAGGAAAAAACTCAACTTAAACAACACCTGCTAGCTTTTTTCTGCTGCATTTAAGAGTCTTCTCAGCAAAAGGGAGTTTGTAAGTTTACCTTCATTTAAAATTCTATTGTAAATGACTCCGCATTGTCTGTTATATGACACTAGACTGTATCTTAAAGTGTGCCAACATTAGCTAATGATAGCCACTACAAGCTAGAGCCTACACCAAACCCTTAAAAGATCTGAACTTGGTAACAAGGCTTTTTTTATTACCCTTTAAGTTAAACCTTTTACTTTTAATAGAAAAATGTCTTTCTGTTTTTCTAAGCAACTAACAAAGCAAACATGTATGGTGCTTGATCATGTGAACTATATTGCCACCATACTTGAAGACAACACCAAATGTTGCATGTTAACCAATCCCGGCACCAGAGGAAGGTAACTGGCCAGGCATTTGGTATTTGTGGGTGGGAAGCTCAGAAGGTTAAGCAAGCTTCTTCTAAACAGAAAGAGATGACAAAGATTAAAATAAGTAAAGCTAAAAGTGTAAAGTCGACAAATGGAAGCAGAGCAACAACAACAAACACAACACGTCTGGTTTCCATTTCAGAGCAGAGATGCTGAACAGGAGGACAGAACACACCTGTACAAACAAGGCAGGATTTTTTTTTTTTACTCCTTGTAAATTTTATTTTATATATCTCCCCCGAGCCTCATGGGCCTTTCCATGGTGTCAGACCCGGAGCTTGAGCCCCAGTAAGCCCATGTATTAAAACAGTATTGATACTGATTTCTCCTGGGAGGGCGGGCCTGGTCATAACACCAGGTCTGATGGTAACACACTGAAAGATGTAGGATGATGGAGTCAGCATACAGTAGAATGTGTGTATTGGAGTGTAGGTAACAGTCTGCAGGATGTAGGATTGTCACACAGTATGATGACAGAACAGGCTGTGTCAATTATTGTCAAAAGCTACCAGTCTCTTGCCTGCCAGCCAGCAGCAGTACATATATATATAGTATATGCAGTATATACTATTGCTCAGTACTTCAAAGTCACACATGATTACGTTTTTCCTTCAAATGCCAGAGTACATCACTTTGTAGGTAGACGAGGTGTAGGTGGGGTACCGATACTTTTTAACAGCATGAAATTGCACTATGGTCTGCCTTCTGAGCGCTTTGCCAGAAACACCCTAAAAAAAAAGCCACCCTCAGATCTCAGTAAAAACCTGGAAATCCTTTCATTCCCCTCATTTCGTCTGCTCTTTTGTCTACCTGGGAGAACAAGGCACTCTTCGTCGCATCAGGCGAGATGAAAAGAAACTCTCAACAGCCTGAAGTATTTCCAGATTTCGGAAACAAAAAGAGGCAAGGAAGACAGACGGAAGGGGGGGGCAGAGGGAGAATTACTCAAAGTGGTGTATAGGTGTGTGAATGTGTATACGTGTGCGTGGTGGGCGAGGTGGGGATGGTTTCATGTCATTTCATCATTTCCCTGCTAGCAGCAAATCCAATTACTTTTCCCTTTCCTTTCTATCTTGGAAGATAGCCTGAGTGACAGGACCGATTGGAGTGCAGCGCTGCGGAGGTAACTGTGCCAACCGGTTGATTGACATAATGCTGGCACTTCACTGCCTTGAGACAGGGAGATGAGTAATACTGGTAAGACTTTGGGGGTTGCTTCTCAGGGGCCAGCGAGGTAGACCGGAGGTTCACCAGTCCCGCTCCTCCAAATGTACATCCCTCCCACTCAGAGTTCTTCTACTTCCCTCAGTCTCAAACACCCTGTTAACAACATATCACCCCCTTAATGACTTCAACCTTTCAGCTCTCAACTTCTAAGCACAGGCTGGCCACCATCTCTTAAGTAGTATATAACAGTACACTGTCTACACCAAGATTAGAGAACGGTGAGATCAAATTAAAATAATTGTAATCTTGTGAATAGGACTGGCCCTTACAGATGCTGAGCAGATGTATCAGTCGATAAACTGCTGAGTCGACTTGCATATTGTCAGTCATCACTGCTTTTTAAAACCATGTCATTAGGCCTTTACAAAAAGTAACGCATGATGACAGCATGACAGGCTGTAAACTTTTACAGATTCTCTAGATGACCTAAATAATAGCTTTGATGGAAACAGAATGGTTGGAGGCAGAGCGACTGTATTTCCAGTGTTAAATACAGTGAAGTTGGCCAAAGTACTGTTTAAACAGAAGTGTACAAACGTCTCTCCCGTCTCCTCCGCTGCTGTCCAGTGTGATTGACTCTTCAGGCTGACAGCGCTGTCAGCAGCTGGCAGGAGAGACGCTCTGTGCTTTTTTATACCCAAACTGATATCATGGTGCACATTTTTATTTCTCTGACTGTGCGGAAAGCTGACGGTTTCACAACACAATTGATGAACAGCAGTATTAAAACAGAAGGCTTACAAGTAAAACATCAGACTCACGTAGGCTGAAATTAATTTAGTTTGTGGTGTGCTTGATTGTACTGTAACTGGGTTATAGTAACCCACACAGATCTAATATATCACATTTGTAATACATTTAAACAGTAACCCCCTGCCTGATTTGATGCATCAGTCGACTCTGAGTACCTGTAAATGATCTTGTAACACTTGTGACTTCCAGGTTTGGAACCACAGGTCTAAGCACTGGGACACCAGTTGCTCAAATCCCAGTATCCAGTCCATGAGAGTATCTCTAATCTCTTCCTGGAGTTTGATATGGCCAAGCAGGCATTGGCTGTGCAAGCTTAGCAGTAAAACTAGCTGTCAGAATGATAAAGCCTAATCAGGAAACATGGGATGGGAGGTAATTTAGCATGTGAATGCTAATTAGCACTAGCATTTAGACTGGCAGATGATTGAAGCAGTGCATCGGCTCCTCAGCCTGGTTAAATGGCAAAAACACCAGGCTGGAAGAGATGATTGATAATCTTGGGTCGGCCTGCTGTCTGTTATACTGTTTGTGTGTGAGTGTGTGCGCCTTTAGAGATTCCCCTCTCTCCAATGCAATCTCATAATGAGCAGATGAGAGTAACACCTGAACACACTAATTCCATCTTTATCCCATTAACTAGAAGTTAGTGGAGTAATGTCCTATTAGTTTCAACAGTCTGAGGCTTTCTTCCCAGAGTGAGTGTCAACAAAATTGAACTGACACACACATACACACTTTTCACACATTCATATGTACACATAGTAATTAGTACAATAGCTGTTTGTTTAGGTATTTTAAAAGTATGATTTAAGAGTCTCTCAGTGGTAAGGTGCTGGGTATTATTATGCTGGACATTATTGGGCCTTTTCAGTGTTGCAGTGCCTGTGGACTGGCAGAACAAGGTGGTGGTCCCCATCTTTAAAAAAAGGGGAGTGGAGAGTGTGCTCCCACTTTCGGGGATCACACTACAAATTCTGTGTTTGTAGTGTTAATCTATATCAATGTGTCAGTGGAGCACTGTTTTTGTGCTACTGTGTCTGATCCTTTCTGAATGAAAGTGGGAGACATTGTGTATTGTGTGTAGCCTGTTGAGGGAAGACTAGTGTGTAAATCTTTCACAGTTAATATTAGTGCTGTAAGCGCCGCTATTGTATGAGTGAATTATCATCCTATTCTCTCCACCAGTACTTCTTTACACTCATCCTCCTCAGGTCTTATAGTTTTCCTGCCTACACCCCCCACCCCCTACCCTCCACTCCCTCTCACTTACAGTATATGTCACCTTCAGCTCTCTCTCTCCCAACTGAGGTGGGCTAGATGCCCACAAATCTACCTCCCTTGAGAATTTCCCGCCTGATCTGTGTGTGTGTGTGTGTGTGTGGCGTACTGTCCTTCTCTCCTCTACTCCTCATTCTCTCTCTCCTCTCCCTCATTCTCCCCATCTCCTCTATCCATTAGTACATTAGTATACGTCAGCCTGCAAAAAAGTGCTATCTCTGTCAAGCCTTTCGTGAGAGAGAGACACAAAGGGGCGCAGAGAATGAGAGAGACAGATACAAAGACAGGAAGAAGACACAAACAAGATATCTTAAATGTGCTTGTAAATTAATATATTGCATCTACATACATTTTTATACACGTTTGCCTGGAGGTTTGTTCAAAATTTGACAAATTTGCAATTTCTCAAGTTAACATTGATGTGATAAATAATGATGTAGATTAAAAGCAGCAAAGTGACTCATTACCATTAACTTTCTATGGAAAAGAGAAGTGATGAGTACTTTGGATTCCTGATATCAATCGTTTATCCTACACAAATAAATGATAACATTAAATTGATTGCATACCATCGCTTACTTTCACAATATTTTGCATTGGATCATACTTTTAATGGAGCTCAATGAGGCGGTTTTGACCGCTGGCAGTAACAGACTAGGCTTTTTATAACCAATACAGGCTATCCAAAAAGTCATTAATATTCCACAATCATGTGTTATATTTCTAAACAGATTTGAACTAGCTGTAATATATTCAGCACATGCAAGGCACGATTTTAAGTGTCCATGCGACAGAAAGCAGAATTTGTACATATTCAAATGAATGTCATACACATTATGATGTTATATATATTCATAGTTTGAAAAAAATGTGATTTGAAAACATTTTGATCTGAAGTACACCTGAAATGGTTTTCTTTTGAGGAAATAGCAGCACTTCTTTCTTTCTTTCTTGCTGCCAAAATGATTCCATGCAGAAAACGAATGCATTAGCGTGAAACTGAATCAATGGGACTTTACCTTGGACCGTCTTCCACACTTTAAAATGTCTCCCCATCTCATCTGCATATAAATTCCCCAGCTGTTACTTATTATAGGAGGAGAAAAATGGACATTAGGTTGAGGGAAAAAAAGAGGAAACCCTTTTTTTCAAAGTCAGTACACCATCAGTTGAGGATGGAGTGATACAGAAATAGTCCTTTAGCGCTATTAGAGTGATCTGAATTACAAGAGCAGGATCTCTGCTACCTCGGGGACGGAGGCTTATATGATACCGTTCTGCATCACTTATTAGAGACAGTCACTGCTAATGTGCCATTGTGGTTGTGGGTTCAATTCCCAGGTGGGCTATCACTTCATATGTATTACCCCTGTGTCCTTGAGCAGGGCATTATCTCAGCAGTCCCTCTGGAGAAATACGGCTCAGTGTTAATGGATGGACGATGTGCATGGAGAGCTAGATGTATATTAGTGAGCTAATGAATCTTTGATAAGAAGGAAGGCTTTGTGTGTGTCGAGAGACAAGAGGAAAGATCACAGCGAAACCTATCAACTGTGAGATGGCTTTAATTCACACAAAACCCTTGTGGAGTCTCACATTGGAATTTGGCCATTATGAAAAAGTAAATGATGTGCTTGTTGGTTGCATGTAGCATATATCTGAAATAAATGGACCCTTTTATACACTGTTTTTGCCAATGTTATTGTATATGTCATTCTAAACCTGGAGAGCAGAGCTTATCGCATTAATCTGTCACTCCAACTCTTCCTGGATAGTATTTCATTGTATTATCGGTGCCTCAAACAACATGCCACCATTACTGTAGACCACTGGAGTGCTGGACTGCTGGTTTTGGTCTGAACAGAGCCTTAGATGTCAGTACTTTAGGGATTAAAAGCTTTTTTCTTTCTATTGTACATTATATATTGACTCTACATGTATCCATGTACCACATAAGGTAGTAGATTGTGTAACTTGGGGCTGACAGGTTAAGTGGTTACAAACAGTTACAAGCTTTAGTCACTGGTAGTAGCTTCTTATTAAGGGATTTTCTCTTTTTGGCCACTTCAGGGCAACAGAACAAGATAAAAAACACTCCTCTTTTTGCTCAGTTTTGGTCTCCACCAACTCAAAAATGGAGGCTTTGCTATGTGTGAACTAGTTGCTTATTTTATCTGTCAATCATTTGGTTCTGGAAAGGTAGCATTCAGTAGTCTTCTGCCTGCCACAGCTGGAAACAACGATGATTTAAGAAGTGAGACTGAAACTAAACAGTTAAGTTGTTGGCAGTAAAACAAAATCAATGAGCCGAAAAATGCTGAAATTCCCCATAGAGCAGAGGAGAACTGGGTAATAATTCTCTAGGGGTTCATCATCATGATCATCTCTTTTCACGTTATAATCTGTTATTATTGTAAAAATCTTGATGAGATTCATAAATATTTTTATAGTCTAAATCTACACTATTTTCCCATGCTTTTTCACTAAAGGGAAGAGCTGCAGGTGCAGACATCTAACACTCACCATGTAAGATTGAATTAAGGAACACCTTTTACTCATGAGCATATCACTGATTCATGAGTACAGTACAGTACAGTGAATATACAGTCCATACAATAAATGCCAGTAATACTGACCATGATAAAAAAAAGGGCTGTCTTGTATGGATGAGCCGCATGCCAAATTTGCACTTCAGACGTATCAGACTTTTTCCATGTTTAACAGTTTCCAGCTGCTTCCCTCGCTATGATGTCATCCACATATGTCTACAGTATGAATGCGGCATATTGTGGCGGCGAGAGGGAAATGTGCAACAACAAATAAGCCAGTGTTAACCCCATGACTCCAGAAATGTGGGACCCCTTAACCCCTGTAGACATCACCAGTGGCACTGGCACTGAGTCAGAATGTCCCGCTGCTGCTGCCGGGGCATGTACGGCCACGAGTGCAGACAAACAACAGGCGCACACACAGACACACACACACACACACATAGGCAGACATTCAGCAAGAGCCAGCTATGTAGTCAGACAGCTGTTGTGCTGATGACCGGTGTCAGGTGCCAGTGGCCTGATTCAAGCTGGCTAACCCCCCTCACATCACAACATGTGTCTGCACAGATAGGGGAGGTGATGGGCCGACATGTGTCTGTGCATCTGGAGAACAACTGGCATGTTGGGAGTAGCTGTGTGTGTTGTGATGACTGCTGAGTAGCTGTGTGTGTGTGTGTGTGTGTGTGTGTGTGTGTGTGTGTGTGTGTGTTTGTGTGTTTATTGTGCACTTTATTTGTGTCTATGCAGGTGTATTCTGCTGTACCTTGTACTAGCATCAAGAAAAGGATGCTGCTTACTATGTATATGTGTGTGTGACAGTCTTCAGTATTAACATCAAGGGAAAGATGCTGTCTGGACGGGTGTGTGTTTATGTCTGATTAGAGGGCAGAAGAGCCATTGCAGTGTGTGTTTGAGTGTGTGTGTTATGTTAATCTCTTGCACATCTAGGGAAGGCAGCAGCCTGCGTGGGTGTGTGTATGTGTGTATACATGTGCATCTGATTAGAAGGCACATGCAGGAAAGGATACAGACAGAGTGTACAGAGGGCCCATTTCCCATTTGTTTGTGTGCACATGAGCAAATGTGTGTATCAGTCTCTGAGAGATACTGATCCTTAGATTATAGAGAATCTCACCCTACTTGTGTGTGCGTGTGTGCGTTTAGTGTTTGAGAGAGTTCATCTTCATCAGTGTGTGCTGTGTTTAGTGTAGGAAGCAGTGTGTGTTTACATATTACAGCAGCTGTGCTTTCCTCATGTAAAATGGGGGCTGCCCACCTGATGCCAGGGCAGCTTCCACTCTAATAACACACTATGCACACAAACACACACACACACACACACCCAAACGGTGCCAGCGGACGTTTTTTTTTATACCCGAGTGTGCGTTTGCTGCAGAGGGGGGAAGAGAAAGGGGCAGCTGCAGTGTAAAGCCTTCCTCAACTGTTCCTCTAGACTGCCCCATCTGTCTATCCATTTAATACACACACACACACACACCCATACACTAATGCATACACAGGGTCCTTCTGTCGTCTTATCAGACACACATGGCGTACTTCACACTCACTAGGGTCCGTCACGACAATTACTCTCATTCTCTGATGCGTGAAGAAAAACGTGCGCCGTGACTACAGAACACCATTCGTGGCATTTTCTGTTCAAGCAACAGTTTAAGCAGACGAAACTGTGTCAGGAGGTGAATCCGTGGTCATGTACAGATGGCTGACAATAATGAACAATCATGTAATAATGTTGGCACGCACTCGTCAAGTCTCAGGAATATTGGATTAAATTTTGTGCCATAATAAAAAACACAAAAACACGTTGGCAGGCAAACCGTCCAACAATAACCGCAAACCAAATGTATCATCACTGCAAAATATGACAAAGAGCTACAATGTGAAATATAAAGAAATTACAGCTGCAGCATGACTGCCACTCACACAGGCTTTTTGGTTTTTTTTAGCCTTCAGTTAGAAGGGGGCACTTGCTTGATCCAGCGCTGTTATCATTGTCCTCACCTTCTCCGCAAGTGCTTCAGTCCAACTCAAAGCCGGCTCGTCAGCCAGACACAAGGACAACGGGGGCCACGGCTCAGCACCCATATGTTAATGAGAGAGACAGAGAGATGTGCCGAGACTTGACGGCGGGCGGGGGGTCAAGGGGACATAATGAAATAGAACATAAGAAGGTTGAGTGCGAGGGACAGCGTTTGTCAGAAAGAGAGAGTTAGAGCGTCGTCCTTGATGATGTTTATGATATTGATTGGCTACTCTCTCCAGAAGCTTGCTGATTTCTGATTTGGACACTTGCGAACACTGTGATTGCAGCGAGAACATCTAATGTCTCGAGTGGCCTCTGCAATCAAAGACAATGACCCTTCACTCTATGTACACTCTCTAACACACACGTTCACACACGCACACACACGTTCACACACACACACACACATATATGCGTACTTACTTGCATACAAAAAATTGTTGCTTTTAGCCTCATTCAAGGTGTTTCATTGTAGGAATCGTGCTGCTGTTCGAGGAGCTGGTTCCGGAAGTGTTGCGTGACTCATAGTTTTTAGGAACTCTGCAGCTTGGATTGTCATGAAAGTTTAATCTGTTTAAATCATCAGTACAAAAGATGAATAACTGTGTTCAAAAATATATGGTTCTTTGATGAAAAGGTAAAGGTACAAAGCTGGGAACATAAAAGATTCAAGGTAAAGTTAACTACTGCTCCCAAAGAAACCAAATCAATCAATGAGCTTAGAATTCAGTCACATGTGCTTCTGACAGCTGGTAGAAGCTAAAGATTACAGCGTTGAGAAAAGTGACTCTACAATCTGCTACTTGAGTTGGTTCGGTTTAAATATCTGGGTCACTTCTGATTGAATTCAGTAGTGCAACTTAAACAACTTCTGCCTCTGACTGGCATCTTCTCCATAGCAACAGCAGCTGAGGCACCTGGGTATTGTAGTTTCCTTAGACGGCCGCCAAAATCACAGACAAGAGAAAAGAAAAATCTGAAATAATACAAAATGGGTAAAAACACTTCTGGAACCAGTAGCCTCTCACACTTCACTGCTGTGATGGCAATTAAAATGATGCCATAAGTGATAGAAAGGATGTCCAAAACTATACAGATACCATGTGATCAACAGTTGTAACATTCATAGCACAATAATGGCTAGCTCTTTATGGTAATCTTTGTGTCTTTTCTTTCACAAATTTGCATTTTCTCTTCATGTCAGTTCTCTTTCCACGCCCCTCACCCCCTCACCCCTCCCAGCCTGCCTCCCCATGCGTGCTTTAACTGATCTGGTACAAATGCAAAAATCCAGATTATACTTTGTGGAATGGCCTAGCTGCATGACTGTCGGGCTGCATCAGACAATTTTAATTTTTAATTTTTATTGTTTCGTTGCTTTTAAAGTATCAGAAGTGAGGTAAGACACAAACCAGCTCTAAGACAGACGGACAAACGGATAACAGACACACTGGGAGAGCACTACACAGCAAATATATGCAAGTTGATGGCTGGAGAATGGACGAGGACAAAGACTCAACCAGAGCTGATGTTCAGCCATCTGGTCTGCGTGCGTGTGTGCGTGTGTGCGTGTGTGTGTGTGTGTGTGTGTGTGTGTGTGTGTGTGTGTGTGTTTGAGGGCCAACTTCTATTGTATCTGGATACAGTGGAGAGAATGACTTAGATTACCAAGACTGATATCAAAGTCACACTCTAGGACACGCTCCAAGTGCCAGCCCTGCACAAATACACACACACACACACACACACACACACACACACACACACACACACACACACACACACACACACACACACACACACACACACACACACACAGTCCCTGTCTCTCTGCAGCCTTTTGGTTTTCATTGGGAAGTGTACAAAGCATTTAGCTGAAAGACAGGCAACCGTTGCATCGTGTGTGTGTGTGTGTGTGTGTGTGTGTGTGTGTGTGTGTGTGTGTGTGTGTGTGTGTTGAAGTCTCTCCTCTAATTGAAGTGTACAGTGACTTGGCAGACTGCCTGATATTGCAGAGTCATATGGAGGGACAATAGAAGATGACACACACACACAGAGAGAGAGGGAGAGAACACACACACACAGAGAGAGAGAGAGGGAGAGAAAGAGAGAGGGAGAGAAATAGAGAATAAAAAGAGAAAGGATGGATGAGTTTTATAAACCAATGACAGGTGAGGACTGGAGAGAAGTATAGGAGAGAAAAGAGGATGGAGGGGTGGGGGGGGGGGGGGGGTGGGGGTAGAGAATGGGAATGAGCTGATGATGGAGAGAATTAGACAGTAACAACAGAGCTAATGGAGTTAGCTTTCCCCCCAGTGGATCATAATGCACCAATATTACATTTCAGATACTACTTCATATGTTTGAAGTCATATCTCTAAATGGCTCAGATATATATATTTGATGAGAACATTCCTTTTAGCCTTTTTATTAAAAGAAAACCAGCTAAGCACATTCACATTGGAAGATATGTGGGTATTGTAGTTTTTATTTTAGTATTGTGTGTTTCTTTTGTGTGTTTGTCATCACTTGTCTGTATCTCTCTGCGTCAGTGGTGATTTTGTGTGGCATCTCAGGTGTTAGCTGTCACACACACACACTAATTAACAGTCAAAATAAGAAGGCTTAATCTGCTCAGTATTGTCGCTCCACAAAGTGTGTGTGTGTGTATATGTGTGTGCGTGATTTGGTCTTGTGCTCCTGATCACTTTCGGAGCCGAGCATGAGTTATTCGGAGCTTCAAAAGCACCAGGCGTTTAGCTTGACTTGACTGTGTGTGTGTGTGTGTGTGTGTGTGTGTGTGTGTGTGTGTGTGTCTATATGTGTGCTGTGCCTCTGTGTTTTCTCCTCTCCTCCAGCATCTAAAATTAAATCCATAAAACTCTTGAATCCAGTTGTAGGAGGTGTTATATTTTTCACCATGTCATTTAATTGTCATTTGTTAGTTTAGATTAAAATAGAGCATGTTTAGCAGCACAGTGAGAAATTCATGAATGCAGCCTCTTTCTAGCTTTTGTCTTGTTTTTTTTATATATCTCATGCTCCATCCACTTCATACTAGCCATACCCTCCCCCTCTCTCTCCCTCTCTCCCTCTCTCTCTCTTTTCATTTTTCCTGATTTTTACATAAGAAAACACGTTCCCCGCACACACGCATGCATAAGAGGAGCAGAAATGAGCAGCCGCGTTTGAAGCCTTTAACACTCAACCAGAACCATCCACCGATGAGCCAGAGCAGTGAGGTTAATCCGCCAGATTACATCAGATTACAATGCACTGGGGAAGGCTGAATGGGAGATTATGGCAGAGAGATGAGGGATAGAATAATGGATGGATTGGGAGGGGAGAGTGATAGAAGTTAAAGGATCAAGTATAGATAAAGGGATGGATGTTTTGATGATATGAACTCTAGTCGAAAGCATTGATTCATCTATGGGGTTTTTTTTCAACAGAAATACCAAACACATTAAGCAGTGTAGCTTTGTCTGACCAGATGTTCTTCTTTGTGTCATGACTGAAAGGAAATGGTAATAATATGATATCTCTGTTGCCGTGTTTTGATTAGACTGTCAAGCTAAATTTAAGAAAATGTTCCTGAACATAAAATACAAATGAAGTGTATTTCTGTCAGCATGTTTTAAAGCGTAGATCCAGATGTAGTAAAAGTAGCATGCAGTGGATTTGCTGAAACTGCTTTTAAAATATGCTGCACTCGTTTTTTTTTTAAAGTCAGGCTCTTCATCCAGTGAAACAAGACAGGAGGACAAATTTATCGACCTTCATTGACAAACCCCTCTGCCTTACGGAAGCTACTGCATTTAATGAAATTTGAGGTTTCCCTTCAGTATGAATCATTCATCTGAAACCAACAAGTCCTCCAAAATAAACAACTAAACACAGTATTTGTGGTTGCCTTCCCAAAAAAAGACCCATGTGAACATTCTCTGACCCGACAGGATGATGTTTGTCGCCGCCGTCCAAAACTGTTTTCTGGTGTGTGTTGACATTCTGTTCTCTGACCCAGTGGCGTGACATTTAATCCCTGAGCGGTCACGCTGGTGGTTAATGGAACCATGAGACCTTTTGAGATTTCTGACCAGGTCAGTGGACCACACAGCTGCCTGTATCCATGCACCATAACATGACTTCCTCAAACTGTTAGAAAACACTCCAAGAGACACTGGTTAATGTGGTGGAACTGTACAGCTTCGGTGTAATTTCTCTACTGTAGACTAAAGAAGCAGCCTAAAGAAGCATTTTCTGATATATACAACTTAATCCATTAGAGCTAAGGCTGCAAGAAATGGTGCATTTTCATCTGACTAACAGTACAAAAAGTAAGTAAAGTAAAGTAAGTTGTCATGACCTGGCTCAGAGTTCAGACAAAGAAAGGAGAACACACATGTTTGAATAAAAAAGTATAGTATAATAATATAATTTTGAGTGCTAAATATGAACCAAACATATGAAACAAACAAAGAAGGGATGTTGCTAATGGGAGACAGACTGAGCAGGCCAGCTTTTAAAAGGTTGTACAGCCTACAGCCCAGGTGGACTGCTTCTGGCCGATGACCTCCACTCTGTTTGGTTGCTTCCTGAAAGGAGGATGAGGAAAAAAGGGCAAGAAAATTGGCCAGGCAGAGTAGAATAGAAGTGGTCTTACAAAGTCTATAAAGATATTCAGTTACTATAATTTAAGACACGGAACAGCAGGAAATACAGGAAATACTCACATTGAAGAAGCTTGAACTGTCGAATGACTTTTACAGTTAGTTAATTGTCAAAAAACAGCTGGGAATTCATTGTTTAATTGTTGAAAATCTAATTAAGACCAGAGTTTTTATAATACCTGCCATGTAAAGACTATTTTAAGATTCATACAATCGTATCACCATACAGTTAAAGGTAGAGTGTATGGGATTAAGTGGCATCTAGTGGTTAGGTTGCAGATAGCCTCCCCCACCCCTCTTTCAAGTGTGTAGGAGAACCTAAAGTGATTTCAAAATCACAAATAACACAAAAAACACCCTCTCTAGAGTCAGTATTTGGTTTGTCCATTGTGGGCTACTGTAGAAACATGGCGGCGTACATGGAAGAGGACCCATTCCATAAGTAGATTGAAGGGCTCATTCTAAAGTAATAACACAATGGTTCTTATTTTCAGGTGATTATACACTAATTAAAACATATTTATGAATATTATATTAAATTTTTGCCAAACTAGTTCAGCACACTGCACCTTTAAGTAGCTTCTACTCTCCCTCATTTAACTGTGTTTGACTATGTTGGTGGGGGAGAGCAGAATCTACACTTGGGGAACAATAGCTGGATAATTTATGGTCAATTAAACATCGGTACAATTACATTATTCCACAGTCGTCTCCTCCAGGGGTCCATCGGTGCACTTGCAGGGTCCCCGTTGGTGTCCCCTGGGTCCAGTTGGAAAACAGCTGGACAGGAGTATGTAATCAGGTTAACACAGTATTCAAAGCCTCCATGTAAAATAAAATAAAGCCCCTTTTGGTTTATTAACTCAGTAGAAACATTATCTCCAAAGCAACAGACAGTTTCTTCTCTGCACTGTCAGCAGTATTTTAACACATTAATTGCCGGGCTACTCCGCTGTTTCAGATTGTTTCTCAACTGTGTCTTTTATCTGAAGTTATCGTCTTCTTTCATGTCACCCCCCCCCCCCTTCTTTCCTTTGATTTTCAGTTTTTCTTTTCACTTAACAGTTGCCTATGATCTTTTAAACCTCTTTTCCTTGAGATATTATACATCCTAATTAAAAAAGAGCAATAGATGGCTTCAGGCGTTATTAACTCAGTTAAATAGAGTGTAGTTAATGAAGCAAATTGTACTTTACTGTATTTACATTTGCATGAAAGTGTCAGAAACAGTGTAAAGCACAACAAATAAGGAAGAGGTTGAGAATGAACAGACTGATAGACTTAGTCAGAGAGAGGGAGGGAGGGGAGGGAGGGAGAGAGGGAGGTAAGGGAGGGGAGGGGAGGGAGGGGATTAGAGATGAGAGGACTCTCCACATCCTCCTCCTGTATCAGTCCAAACAGCCTGCACGCCAGCCAAGAGTCTCGCTGTCTCTCTTTCTCTTTCCCTCTCTCTTCCACTGTCTTCTCTTTGTCCGTCTTCCTCTCTTTCTCTGCCAGACAGATGACAGAATGTAGAGAGAGGGAGGAGAGATGGAGGGGATAGCACATTCTTGGGAGTGTTCACATTTGGAGATGTTTCTGAGCCTCATACTTCATACACAGGCATATATGGACACATAAGAAGCAGTTTCAGCTCAGTCTAGAGTTGCCTGGTTGAAATGAGCCTAACACTGGTGATGGTGGATAACTGGCATCACGAAGCTGGTTATCAACCAGCTCAGTTAGCTCCAGGTTATACTATCCAGCTTCAAAAGGAGTAGAAGCTGGAAAGTGATGGAAATGTTATTCACACTCTAAACAAAGGGATTTATTATATAGGCTTATGTCTTTTTAATTTGGCCCAGTGGTATAAAGTGAGTATTCTTTTCCTGGCTTGTTGAAGAAATAATGATGAATATGTGATACACTTCAAAAGTTAAAAGTAATGTTTCTGCAGCAGAGGAGAGAATAAAAAAAATCCTGATAAATTCTCCTTAACAAAAATGTTGCATTTCTAATTTATTAGGAGCTAATTAACAATTTGTATGTTTTTTAAAGTAAAAGACAACTGTTAGAATAATTTTTATGTCCAATTATCACCAGTCACCTCATGTTATTCTCAGCTGCAGTGATATAATTAAAAGTGTAAAAGCATCTTCACTGTCAGAAATCCCATTGAGAAAGACAAATAAATAATAGTGTGTATATCTGAGTATTTATTGTAGTAAACTTAACGCCTCTTCTGTTTGTTAGAAGCTCTGTTTGAAACCCAGAGGACCTGAAAATCCTGGAACATCAACACTTATACATTTAAGACTGCAGAGCTGAGCCAGGTTAGCCATGCAGCATCGGTTACCATGGCGATGGTTAAAACTGAGGCAGCTTCGTTCAAAGGTTCAGATCAGAACCTGCCAACTGTCTTTCCACTGGCCAATCAGATTCCTTGGAAAGTCTCGGCACATATGATAAGTCACTGACAGATGCAGTGAGTTTATAAATGATTCAGAGCAAGAGAGAGAATTTTAGAGAGAGGCAGAAACACCTTAACAAAAGCATTACATCAGAGATAGAAGAAACAATCATACTTATAGCCTTGAATTACAAATAGCTGCATGTTAATTGGGTTTAGTTTATTTCATTTCTGACTATATAGAAGCTGTCACACTCTCACTTCTTCTCTGCAGCTCAGGATAAAAAGAGACAAGGTTGTGATCATAATTGAAAATAGAAAGTGCACTCACTGTCACCTTTTTACCAGGAAAACAAGAAGAAAAAAAAAGCACATCCTGTTAATGAGCTCAGTAAATTATAAAGAAGTTATTTCTGCTACACTATCTGTACTTTCCCTCTCTGCTTTGGCAGCCTCACTTAAGCCTCACTTGAACAATTCCTAAGTGTTTTCATAATAGTTTGGTCATCATGAGACAAAAGAGCACTATTGCCACTATGAACAATGATAATCCATTTATAAATAATCCATTTATGTTTTTCATATTGACTTCAGACTACTGAACTCAATATTGAAATTGCTATCCATATTTATAATGACTTATGTAATAATTCCCACACTTATTTCTAGCCTTATAGCCTTTTACTATGTATGTCTTTCTATAGAGTTGAGTTCATGTATAGTTATGTGATAATATTGTAGTTCATTTCATCTTATCTCATGTTTCTGATTATTCTTGGTACCAGTCATACATGCCCCAGCTCTGAATGCTGTATATACTGTGTTACGCTGCAGTCCCATTATGATTCAAAACTGCTTAAAGACAACACTTTTTTTTTTTCTTTTCCCGTTGAACACTCCCCCTCTCCTCTGTAAGTGCTTTATTATCTCAGACAGCAAAGCACAAGAACAGAGGAAATGTTGCTTCGACTACTTGGCATCAAGCGGGTTAGGAGCCCATGGGGGACAGCACTGTGTTTATATAGTTTTTTTTTCTTCTTTTTCTCCCCTTTATTGTTTATTTGGATTGAACCAGCAATCTGCAGTGTTGCTCCCAGGTCGGCCATTGTGAGTTGTTTACTTCTGCCGAGTAAAAAAAAAAAGAAAAGAAAAGAAAAGAAAAGAAGAGGCAGTGCGAAACATTTTAAAACCGTCAGCCTCGGGGCGAGAGCCTGTAGACCGGGTTCAAAAGGCAAAAAGCTTAACTTTCGGAGTTTTGCAGAGAGCTGGGGGAACAGCGAGGTCAAAGGTCAACACAAAGGAAGTTTAATAAAGAATGAAAGGGAGGGGTGACAGAGGGGGAGAGAGAGAGAGAGTTAGTGTGTTTGATTGATTGTTTCCTGTCTGTGCCCTAGTCTGCTCTCTCTGTTCTCTCATCCCTCGCTAACTCTGTCCACTTCACTGTCTTTTATGGTTATTTATTAGAAACTCCGTTGCCACAGCAGCGCGTGAAATATATAAAGGAAAACTCGGAACGGAAAGCAGTTGCGAGTCAGACCTCACCGAGCCGATAAAATATTTGGCTTTAAAACATTTATTACACAGCAGTATATAATCAGCAAGTTTCTATTATAACCTACAAACAGTCGTAAAATTCAGGATATGCAGCAATAACATCATTCAAAATGCAGAAAGGGCAAATCGGACAATGCGGTTAGCGTTATTTGCGGTTTGTGTCTCTCTCTCTCTCGTGTGTGTGTGTGTGTGTGTGTGTGTGTGTGTGTGTGTGTGTGTGTTTCGGGTCAACTTATGTTTCTCTCTCTCTCCTTTTCTTTACCCATCGCCTCCGGGGGTGAAGCATCTATTCACTTTTCCTTTGTTTAACCTTCTAATTGGAAGACGTCTAGCAGGGAGCGTCTTTTTATGGCATCACAAGTCTGATCTCTCACACACACACACACACACACACACACACACACAGTATAGTCTCCCACAGCGGCTGTGAGAAAGGAGCAAAAAGACACTAGACAAAAAGATCAAATAATCAGCTACATTTAATTACCCACAACTAGACAGACACAATAACGGTGCTAAATCCAGATTTGTCTGCGCTCAAAAGAGAGAGAGAGAGATTCTAGTCAGACTGAAGCTCCCTCACCCATCTCTCTCTCTCTTCTCTCTGCAGCAGGGAGGGTTTTTCCTTTTTTTTTCTTTCTTTTTTTTATTTTTTTGGAAGGCATTGCTGCAGAGTGAAGTGATGGCAGCTTATCGGATTAGGGATCGCCGGATAATAAATACCCTTGTTTGATTTCTCCACCCATACTCCTTAAACATGATTACTGCTTACTGT
The DNA here is from genome assembly GCF_027409825.1 of Scomber japonicus. Taxonomy (NCBI): domain Eukaryota; kingdom Metazoa; phylum Chordata; class Actinopteri; order Scombriformes; family Scombridae; genus Scomber; species Scomber japonicus. The sequence continues at coordinate 8,264,051 of NC_070581.1, read as the reverse complement.
TACCGCCAACATCACATTACGGCGCACGCTGCACAGCAGCGCAGACATTTGCATAATGTTTATAGATATGGTGAGGAGTGATGGCTGGAGAGAGGGGCGGGGGTGGTGGAGGTGGTGGTGTGGGGGGGGGATGCAGAAAGATGCACTGAGCCGTCACTCCCTCTTCCAATCTTTCCTTCTCTTTATCATTTTGGTCGCTGTTCTCTTTTGACCTTGTTGCCACTTTCTATGAAAACACACACACACACACACACACACACACACACACACACACACACACACACACACACACACACACACACACACACACACACACACACACACACACACTCCAAGATGATTTGTTGAACAATACCTGCCATAAAAGGATAAAAAAACATTCATTCTTACATTTTGATGGATTTTCAAAACTTTGTAGCTGTACACAATGTACACTGTATACAATGAACTGTGTGTTAAAGTTTTCTTAAATGATCATATATAGAGGTAATTGGATCAAGTCTATTATTGTGGTCATAATCTCCTGGTTCAGCTACTGCTGATATCATGTCACTGTTTTAAAGGATCAGGCTGTATTGTTTTCTTATTGTCAGCCAATCACTAGAAAACAGCAAAACTGTCTTTCAATACTTTGAATACTTTTCTAGCCTGGCATTCAGCCACAAGTCCATCGATTCCCAGTGGAGACTGAAATCTTGAGCCCCCAACATATTGGCTGTGACTGAAATCACTCCCTTATTCACTCATTCACTACTCACTTATAATTAACACCAAATAGTTCACTCAGAAAGTACTGTGTCAACTAGTACTTTCTAACTCTCTCCCACTTTCCATTATGAAATACTTAGAAATATTTACACACTCATATTCGGACACTCAAATAAAATGGTTTAGGGTAACTGTAGTGCAATATATAGTAAATAGGGAGAGTTTGGGCACAGCAATAGTTTCCTTGATTTTCTAAGTAGTGCATTTGTTTGGGACTATTTTCAGTTGTGGATTTTTACACTAGTGAGTGAGTGAGGACAGTGTTTGTAGGACTGACTCTAATTAAACTACACTACCCATGTTTGTAATAATGAAGGAATATATGTGGCTCATTAATGTGTTTTCAAGGCTTCAAAATATTGATTTCATACTGCTGAATTAGCATGTCCAGTAGTTAGAGCCAGTGGCTCCTCAAACTAGGTACATTTAGCATTCTGCGCCTGTTATTCCAACGTGCCAGCTGAACATCTAATAAGAAGATCTTGAAGCAGTTCATGTCAGTTTCAGGTTGTGTACTTTTAATAAGGCTGTTGGAGTGTTTCAGCCCACTCAGCCAACAGGAGGTGATCGTAGATCTCAGTTGAAGCTGGAAGTTTTAATTATTTATAACTCTATTTATTAATGTTGGAAAGTTTTGGGTTTGATGAAGAATTCCGATTGTTTGAACTGATAGAATATTGGATTTGGATTCAAACTAAAATTCTAATCATCACAAATCATCAAATATACCACAATATATTGCTACATTCCAGTGCGGGCTTCTATAATCTGTGTTTATGTGTGTTTACACTTGTTGAAGCAGGCTGCACTAGACCAGAGAGAGGCCAGTTAGTGGAACAGAGGCCTTCAGCTGGCCAAGCAGCTAACAAAGCTAACAGAGCTATCAGTGTTTCTGTTGACCACAGTGACACTGACCAGACACCCTAACTATCTGAGTGTGTGTGCGCTACATGTATGTGTGTATCTCAGTAAATGTGGATTATCAGTGTGTGAATGTATGTATCAGTATACAACATACATGTTCTGTGTATGTATATATTTGTGTGCACGTATGTGTGTGTCTGTGTGTGTGTGTGTGTGCGTGTATCGCCACTCTCTGAACTCATGACCCAGCAGTGAACTTCACTCCATTCTCATTCAGTGAACATCACAGCGAGCCTGCTAGCAGCATTAGCTAATTACAGCTGGGAAGCTTGTCGGCTTTCTTTCCACACAGTTCCCGCGCACACGCACGAGGGCGCGCACGTGACGCCTCCAGCACGACTCTAAGGCTACACTGTCTAGACAGACGTCGTCACGATGGCTCTCTCTCTGGAGAAACAGGAACTCATCTGTTGAGGTCTGTGGTGTCAGTCGGTATAAAGAGCTTGTGCTGCGGTCAACTGGAGGCAATAAGTAGAGCTTACATCTGTCATAGCTTGTTGATAGAAAAGACAAAAGTATCCATACATTTTAGTATTTCAACGTATTGCTAATAGTTAAGGGTTAGCCCTTACCCTAACCGTCTACCCTGGAAAAAAGAAATGAAGCTTCAGATGGACACTTATTGATTGAAAGAGCAATGTCGATGATATTTCCTCACTTTATACATAATATATGCAAAGTGAGGTCATATCATTTGCCCGGCTTCCTTCCTGTCTTGCCAACGGAGCCGTTTTGATTTCAAATGAAGTGAACTGACAGAAGTGAGAGAGGAGAGTACTTCTACATAACATAGAGAGAGGCAAAGAGACCCACACCGATGCAGGCAGATAGAGAGAGAGAGAGAGAGGGAAAGAGAGAGAGGGAGAGAGCTGTTGTCAACATCCTCTCCAGCGAGACAAAGGTCTCCATTGTAATTCTGTTGTTGTACTGTATTTTGTTTTGATGTCCAATGTTTTTGGGCTTTTTGCCTGTGCCATATGTCACAAAATGTCTGTGTGAATGTGTGTGTGTGTGTGTTTTTGTAAGGGCTCTGACACGCCAAGCTGGCCGCCGGCCGCAGTGATGGCCTGACAGCGGCCGGCGTCTGTAGCTTTTTGAGGTGTGTTGGCTGTCCGGCTGTCTGAGAGTGTTGAATCTGGGTCTGAGAAAGTGTGAGAGAGAACTCTGTAATTGGCTTTTGCGGGTTCAACAAAACAGCAATTTCCTCCATTTAGTTTTTTGTCTTATTATTAGTTTTCTCCTTCTTCCTTGTCTTTTCTTCTTCCACACGCAAAAAAACCCCCCACCATGGCAACTTTTGATTTGACATATTTATAATAAGACAGTTAAACTCTGGAGTTTTTCACTGTTCAGTATGAATACAGACCCTTACAATATGTGACCAAAGTATGTGGACATTAATATGTGATTGTTGAACATCTCAATTCCAAATGATGCAGCTTCATCTCCTTTAGTAAGATTTTCCACTAGAGTTTGGAGCGTGGCAGCAGGGATTTGCTCCCATTCAGCCACATGAGCATTAGTGATGGTTGGTTGATCAGGCTGTTCCCCCCCAAGGCAGCTTTTCAATAGATCCCAAAGGTGTTGGATGGGGTTGAGGTCAGGGCCATGGCCACGGTGAGACAGATAAATGGCACTCTATTGTCTAAGATATGATAGGATGCTGGAAAATGATGATTTCCCTTTAAATTGGGACTGATTGACCTTTTAGAAATAACATAGAATGCGTGATGAGACCAGATCAGGTATACACAGGTTTTACAGAAGTGATGTGATGAGGTAGAGATGAAATATATAAGTAAGAGACAGAATCTGTTAGGTTGAGCTCAGCTGTACTGTTTGTGTGATTGTTTGATTGATTGATTTTTGCATTAACACAGAGATACTGTATGTGAAAATGCCAAACAAAGGCACATTTATAAACCTAACATTGATTTAGAGCTTCATATTCTTGTGTGTCACACCTTGTAAAGTCAGTCTAGATATGAACACACAACCAATCACTTGATTACATGTGTGAGATAACGCTGCCGACAAAGGTTTACAGTCCATGTGATGAATTAATGATACTGGCAGTATAAAGAGCCGCACCTCTGTGTGTAATGACAGCTGTTCTGATGGGTGGAGAAGCTCGCGTGTGCAGCACAACTGCACTTCTTCTTTCCTGTTTGTTTAAAAGACAGGTGTACAGACTGGTGGAGCAGGCAGGGAGCTAATATAAAAGCCGATAGTTCATCTATATATGGCAGATTGTGGGAGTAGAAATGTGGCTCATGCACGTGCGCCCAGTTCCTTCAACCACTGAGAATTTATAAAACAGAACCATGCATACACACAGCTTTATAAATCTGATGATAACTATGCATATTTCTGACTTTGTGCACACATAATTTTATGCATTACGGCACCACAAGTCTCTGTGCTGCCAATCAGCTGGACGCCACTTGTAGGCTTCGTGGTGTTTTTAAGTCTAACTAGTGACAGAAGATGTGAGTCAGTCATCACAGTCAGAGGCACCTTCACCCTGAACAAGCACTTCTACCATTTGTTAATCTTGTAAAAAAAAAAAAAGCCTTCCTTCACAACAAAGCAAACCACATTTTCACTGTTAGAAAATATAGAAATACAATTTTGGAGTTAGCACAACAAAGCAGCACATGTGACAGATATATCTCCAAAGCCAAACACGCCGTCGCCTTATTGACTCTCCTCGCCTTCCTCTCCTCTTCGTCACTCAGTGTGCTTATTGCCTCTCACAGTATATGCATTGATGAATATTGTCCAAGTCTTCCCAGTGGTTGACTGAGTTCACTTGATGAATTAAAATTCAATATGCTGGATGCACGCTGACAGCATTATAAGTATTGTTCCAGTCAACAGCACCAATAGATGTGAAGAGAAACGATGTAATGAAAAGGAATTATAAACTATGCTTCTTTATGCTTGACGTTGATAATGATCCAATAAAAGGTGACTTATCACTAACTTCATGGGTGGGTGTCACCATGTTCAATCAGTCAATCAAACTTTATTTATATAGCAGCTTTCATACAGGTTCATGTAGTTCATAGTGTTTCACAGTTGATTGACAAGCTGATAAAAAGAGAGAACAAGTGCAGACTGAGGACAATATAAAGAAAAGTGATAAAAACAAATAACAATAAAAAAAGAGACCAATACATGTAAGATATAATAAAGATGATGTAAAAAAAAAAAGAAAATAAAAAAATAGATGGATTTATAAAAAAGTACTAACACAACTAAATAAAGTAAAATAAATAAAAAATAAGAGAATAAAACAAAAGTTAATTAAAAGTTATATAAAAAATTTAGGATATAAATTCTGATTGTTATATTATGAAAATATAAAAAAAGTAAAATAAATAAGAAAATGAAAAATAAAGAATAAAAGAAAATGTTTATTAAGTTATATTTTTTAAAAACTAGGTTATAAGTAGATAAAAAGACATGTAATTAAATAAAAAAAATATTATTTTATAATAGAAATATCTAATTAAATTAAGTAAAATAAATAAAAATATGAATGAGAGAAAAAGTTTATTAAAAGTCATTTTAGAAAACTAGGTTAAAAATAGATTAAAAATAGACAAAATTAAACTTAAAATTTAAAAAATTGAGATTGATTTATAATTTCATTATAAATAAAATAAAATAAATAAGAGAAAATAAAAAATAAGAATGAGAGAAAATGTTTAATGAAGCTAGACTAAAGTAGGTTGAAATATATTAAAACAATGATAATAATAATAATAATGAAAATAATAATAATAATAAAAAAATAACATAAAATAAAGCATAATACAATTTTCAAACATCAAAACAAATAAAATGTGCTTTCCTTTCTGAGTATTTCTTCAAAAAAAAGTTCAGTTCATGGTGATTTCACAATAACAATTTGCATAATGGAACATATATAAGAGACTTCAAACCAGATTCTTTTACATTATTCCACATTTTGCCCCCCCCCCAAAAAAGTGTTATTAGTTTATTATGTCATCTCTTGTTCATAGCGTGTATCTTACCCCACTCCAATCTAATCTGATTGAGCTTTTACTTGGAGGCGATGCATAAATCTTTAGCAGAACATTTCCTATTAAATCCATTTAAGGAAGTTCAGATGAGCGAACAGTGGAGGAAAGGAGGCTATTTGGTCCCAACCTTGTTTATGTGTTTGTGTGTGTGTGCGCGTGTGTGGGCGTATGTGCTAGTGTGCGTGTTGATGTGTTTGTTTTTGGCGGACGTGAACTTATCAACCCTGTCGCTAACATGATTAGCCTATAGCCATGTGGCCTAGGAGTTAACGCAAACTCACACACACACACACACACACACAGACACACACACACACACACACAGACACACACCAGTCCACTGTTGCTCTGTGCGTCCTGCTTTTCGGAGACCCAACAGAAACAGACAGCACCGAAACATCACTGCAGGGTTCCCATGTCAACACTAGCAGATGCAACATTAATTCAATCAGCCACGGAAAGTCACCGAGCGGAATGGCTGCGAGAAGGCCAGCGAAACGAAAGCCGGGGTGGCCAACATGCGGGAGGCACCCGAGGGACTGAGAGGATCGTTTATGTTCTGGGTCATTTTAATGACCTCAGTGTTTAGAAAAGCCTTCCCAAATTCAATTATGAAGAGCTCGGGAGATATTAGATCAAAAGAAAATGAAAAATCCCTTGAAGTGACTCAAACTGCATCTTTAGTATCACTATCAGCGCGCTTGTGTTAATCATGAGCAGTTTAATCCACAAAATAGTGACAGTATTTAGCTTAAATATGCAGCTGGATATAAAGCAGACTGGGGTGAAGCTGTGATCATCATCATCTTGTGTTAGTTTCACTTCTTCTTTATTTCCATGAAGTACTTTTCCTTTGTCAAAGCTTGTCACGCCCCACCTTTTTCTCTTTCTACATTCCATTCAGTTCACTGCTCACCTGCCCTGGATAGTCACTGAATAGATAATAGCAGCAGATGTAGAAATCATAAAATAGTATGCCAATTAACAAGCAGTGAAGTTAATAATGTGTGAAATTTCATTCAAACAACTCTATGTTTAACCTCAGTCTCAGTCTACGTTGCCTCTAACTCGCTGGCCAAGAGGTCTAGACCTTTTTTGCCCCGCTGAAAGTTTCATGTTGACACTTTTTAGTCGCTCATTAGCTCCCGTAAGCGTGACCTACTTATTATTCCACTTCTTCTTTTTTTTGTTTCTTTCTTTGTAAATCACGTCATTTCTTCAGAGCTGGACTGGTGCTGGTCTGCAGCTCAGAGGTCTGGAACCACCGCTTCTTTCTCTAATGTTACCACTTCATTTTCTCTCCCCTCCCCATCTCCAAGGAGTCTGAAACACAGATCTAATATTTGCAGAGGGAGTATTGCGTGGTGTGTAAAAAGAGAAACACAGGTGGGTCTGTGTTTGTCCAGCTAATCTATGAAAACGGAGACAGAGACCGAAGCACAGCCAGACTAAACAAGGCACACGATACGACATTTGTGTCTATAACCAGTCACACTTGTAAAAAAAGAAAAGGGTAAGTGTCAACTGCCTGTGGATGTATTCAAGCAAAAGGAAAAAAAAAAGGTTCCACTTGTGTTTATCCTCTTTGACATTTTCAGCAAAAACACGCCTGACAAAGAGCATGATTTGTAGATGTGTTTAAAGGGCTGTTGTGTATCCGCGCAGTAAATTTGCGACTTTCAGAAGACTCTTTTGGTTTTGCTCGTAACTCTTCTGGAGTACGGCACACGCTGCGTTTCTCTAATCCCTCTTCATCCTTTTTCGGTGTCATTTGCAGTGAGAAGTGCTGCACTGTGCAATCTGGCTGACATTAAGCATATCCTGCCATTCAGCCCTCTTCTTTACCACGTCGACTAGTAGCTTACTGTGACACAATCTGTCTCCCGCATTCTTTTTTTTTTTTTTTTTTTATTCATCCAGGAAATGTTTGCTGAGCACACATGTTCCGTTACAGCATCCCTCTGCTTTGCTTCCATGTAGTTTGACACATTTAAACCTGAGGCATCAACACAGTGATTGATGTGGGTCACTGTGCAACAGTTAAGTGGTTCAATGCCTGGCTAAAGGGCACATCTGCAGTCCTGTAGCTGTTAAAGGAAGCTGTGAATAGGGTTGCAAAATTCCAGGAATTTTCAAAGTTGGAAACTTTCCATGGCAATTAACAAGAATGTATGGGAATTAACAGAAATAAACTGGAAATATACACAATTACATGTTAGCCTATAACAGGGAATGTATGTGTAGTTAGAAAAACAAAATCTTGTAGCATAATCTTTGTTAAAATAACCAGATTTAATGTAATACAGTTGAATATCTCGCCTATTTCTCTATCACATCCACATTACTACAGGGCCACACCCCCTGCATGCACACGTTATTTCTACAACCCCAGACTATTGAAGCCACACATTTGAACCCGAGGACTACATACATTTTGTATAAATTACCAAAAATTTCCAGTTAATTCCAGTTTATTCCCATAAATTCCTATATATTCCCATAATTCCCATGGAAAGTTTCCAAATTGGAATATTTCCAAGATTCCCCATCTAAACTTCCCTTTGGAAAATTTCCGG
>NC_070581.1:8230731-8250731 GCF_027409825.1 Scomber japonicus | reverse complement strand
CCACTGAGTAGGCACACCACCAGTTTTTTCACCATGCTGTTAGTGCAGTGACAAGAAAATGAACCCCTCATTGAAGCTCAAGTTTCTACTGTGGTGGGCGACAGCTTTACCACTGCACCTGTGCCACCCATACTCCCCTATTCTGAGATATTGATATTTAAACCCAGGCACCCTAAGGCACCTTTGTGAAAGCCTAGGGGGTTTAATACTATTAGTGCTTTGACATTTTATTTATTATATTCAAAATTCCAGTATTTTAAATTGTACTTTGTGGAATTAAACTTCTTCAGCGGTGCCAAAAGCCTGCTTTTTACTGGAGGGAGTTTAGTCTGTTGCCTAGCAACACATGCTCATTGACCGTTTTCTTATCATACGTGTGTGCATGTGTGTGTGCGTTTATGTTACCGTTGTGCCCGGAACTTCACCTCAGGCTCACTCTGTTTCATCCTCGTCGAGGGACACGATGAATGATGAACAGACATAAAAGGAGTACACACTGCTGATTATAGAAAACACATAAAGAAGAAACATCAATTATTAATCTGAATGGAAGGATAAAACCATTCATAGCATTTTTATACTTCCATGCCTTTACAAATCTTTACTAGAAATAACGACACAAACAAACCTAAAATTTCTTTAGAATCTATGAATTAGCCTTTTTTTTTTAAAATTGTCTTTCCTTTTCCTTCTCTCCTCATTAAGTCTTGGTGCCCGAGCTGTCCTTCCAGAAATATAATTGAAAGCGGAGAGAAAGGCAAATGTTGCTTTAATCTCATTTGCAGGCGAACAATGGACCTGGGACTACGTTAAATTCATGAAAGTGGCTTTAATGCAATGAAATTTAATGAGGTAATTTGTGACGGAGCGAGATGGTGTCCTGCTGCGTGCAAGGGTACACACACGCACACACATGTATACACGCACACCCACACATACACACACACACAGGAGGGCAGACACACACACACAAGGAAAGTAAATTGCTCACATTGTTAATAGGGGTGAAAGAAAGAATATTCAGTCAGACCTGAGTTTTTATCTAAGTGAACCTCAATGAAGCGCTTGTTTGTGTGTGTTATCAGTGTTAGAGTGCTGAGTCATGCTGTGTGTGTGTGTGTGTGTGTATGTGTGTGTGTGAGATACAGAGTTGAGTTGCAAAAACTTTTTACAAATATGATCTCAAAATTCAAGATTCAAGCCTTCTTGGTCATTTGCACAGACCTGATTGGATTTTGCCTCTCTGCATCACGTCTACCCTTGTGAGGACACACTCAAATGTGTGTTTAGGATGATGGGATGGGATTATGTATCTTTAAATTTAATCTGTCATTGTTTCCTGGGTAGTTAACATCTCTCATCTTCAAGCCTGGCATGGGTTGACCTCAGTAGGGATCAACTTCCAGTCAGGCAGGCAGTTTGTGTGGCTCCAGATCTCTGAATTGCTGTGTAGATATCAGATATTTTTTTCAGTGGTTCAAATCGATCTGGTGTTTTTCCATAGTGTGAAAAACAACCGAGACAATCCAAGCTTTGTTGTTGGATTTAGAATGAGGACTTTTCTGAAGAGCCAGAAAAAAGGCTTGGTCACACCAGAGAGAGAAATTATTCTGCATGTCTTTGCTAAATATTTGGTACTAAAATCTTGAGGTAGTGCTTCTCACTGGCCAAGTTGGTGAGCTAATGCTAGCGTGCTAACTGCTAATACACAAACCAGCCAGTTCATTGATTTCACCATGAGTTTTTTAAATGCAGATGGAACCCGGTTTAAATACTGAGAGACAAAGGGTGACAAATGTGAATGAGACAGACACATTTATACAGATTGTTGTAAGCCTAAGTGGAAAAATAACTGTTGTGCTAATAGCTGCTTCTAGCAACTCTTAGCAAAAATGACGTCGCCTGGACAGACACATATCACAGTTGACATGTTGGGGCAGAGTGAATAATAATGTGAAAATGAAATCTCAAACTATATGACTTTCAGGCCTAGCAAGTTGGAGGCCTGTGTTAGCACGCTACAAGCTAATAGAGCAATGTGAGAATGAAGGCTTTTGGAGGAGGATTACACTTTAAAATGTTTACTTTCATCTACTTTTTTGAATTGAGATGCAACAACTACCATCAGCCAGATGGATCGGTAGTGAAAAAATATGTTGGCACTTTTACCAGCTGTCTGAAAGTGAAGTTCAATTTGCTGTGAAATCATGTATTTAATCTTTGAAGCTGCTTTGTGATCATGGTGACATGAAAACCAGAGGAAGAAAAATAGAAACATTAAACTCCAGAGATACTTTTATCATTGTGTTGAAAGTAACACAACACGGTTTTGTTTTGGAAGATGTAAATGATCATACACAGAGAATATAACCATGATGAATGATTACTTTTGGGGAAATGTCTCAAATTTGTTTTTACTTTAAACAGTCGACCTTATTCATCTCAGCTACTTCACTGTTAAACTTTGTGTTTTACTACCATCAGTATGAAATTGATACTGACATTGGTTTCATTTCCAGGCAGTCAGAGCCTACGTTAGCCAAGATACTTAAACATCATATCAACTTCTTGGCAGCAAACCCACTGACTTCCATTTCATTATGAATGAAATGAAACTGAGTGCTGAAATTAAAGGCTATGAATAACTCTCTTTACTTGCATTTCATGACCTTCATTTAGTTAACTACAGGATGTTTTCAAAGCTGAGATAGCGTGTATATATATACATGCTACATATACTGAGTATTTGTGTCGGGGTGCAAATGTGTGTAGCCTAAAGCATAAAAAAGACAGTGTGGGGTAAAATTCAGGCCAGCAAAAAAAAACGTATACTTCCGTTTACCCCATATAGTTGCCATAGTAACGCTCTTTGCCTTTCTGGAAGCGGTACAAATCACTGTTAAAAATAATGTTTTGTGGTGTGAAGGCTAGGCCTGTCACAGTTCTTATGTTATCAATTTATTTTACATTAATGTAATTATTAACATCATCATGTCTATATATGAACTTATCTTATGATACATGGACATGACCTTAATATTGTCACACTTCACATTAGCAGCTAAGAGGCTATTTATGTCACATTGGCTAAGTGAGTATTTCCCTGCATTCCTCACTGTGGCAGTCTGTGTTTTTACAGAAGTGTAGCACCCACCCTTGCATTATTATATATTGTCATTATATCAGTGGTATAAAATGATCAAATGACAATAATATCACCATTATTTCTGAGACAATATATCGTCCAACAAAATAGTTATTGTGACAGGCCTAGTGAACACTGGGGTTAGGTTATGTTCAGGCACAAAAATCATAGATATCATGGTTTGGGTTTAAATCAGCACTTGAAACATGGCTTATAATCCCTTTATAAATTACGTCATGGCAACAGTAAACACATTTTTCTCCTTGTAATTGGAAACATGACACAAACTTGAAAGTGGGAGGTGAACTATTCAGCCATCCACCCAACCTGCCTCCTCCTAACAAGGCAAAACTCATCTCATCAAGTCATCTGATACTTATGTCACCTGAACTGTATATGTCCAGTAGATGGTGTAAACATAACTATAGGTTGCCTTTGCCAACATGAATTTAAGACTTTTACTGTCGATTTTCTTATGAGGACAAGCTGTAGAAAGAAGTAACACCGTTGATTGGTAACAGTTCACCCTTTTCTTTCTCTGTCAACACCCTGCCTCCACTACCAGCGGCATGTAACTTTTTCAACAGTTGGAGTGTTTCATTTAAATCATACACTTTTATATTTGACTTTGCAACAATACACACGCACGCCTCTTTTTGTGCTGCCAAGCCGGAGTGCTGCTGCTCTGCTTCCTCTGCAGAAGCCAATAACAGTTTAACTGTACTGTCACTCAGCAGCAGCAGCTAGCAGGAGAGAGGGATGAAAGTGAACAGGGAGGAGAGAGAGAGAGACAAGGAGATAGGAAAAGATTAAAAGCAGAGAGATGGATGAGACAGAGAAAGGAAGTAGAGGGCGGTGCAGGGAAGAGAGGAAAAGAGATGGTGGATGCTTGGGCCATGAAGCAGATGAGAAGTGTGACAGAAGGGGAAAAAAAGAGAGGAAAAGGAGAGGTGAAAGACAGATAGAGACAGACCTCTAGTTAAGTAGCAATGCAGTGGAGAAGAAAGCAAGAGCGGTGGTCGATGCTCGCAGCGTTAGCGACTAAAACTCTCCCAGGTCTCCATCAATCACAGGTCAGACAAAAAGGACCCAGAGCTCGACCTGCTAGAAGACTCCAACTCCCACAATCCATTTAGAGCCTCACCTAATGACAGGAGCAGTCTGAAGCTTTATAATGAACTCAATTACAAACTATGTTTAAACATACTGTAGATAGCATAAAAATGTACTTGAAATGTACTCGTACTTGTTGAATTCAGTTATTTTTAATGTGATTGATGTGTTTCTTTGTTGCAGTGCACTGCTGCATTCATTCAGAGAAACATTAGCAGGAATATATGCTTCATATTTGCTTTACTAAATATAACAGGACATAAAAAGTCTTATTTGAACCTGTAGAAACTCAGCTTCTATTCAATTAGGTCTAATGATACAAAGTCATCTTTGTCCTTAGATTAAATATCCCCTCCACTCTACCTCAGCCAGCCCTCCAGGCTCCATTAGCCAAGAGATGAGGTGAGGACGGGCGACATTAACTTAACGGAGGTGAATCACCTTCCCGCCGGCTCCACAGGGGTTAATAACACCCTCATCTTGGGAATGGGATGGTGAGGGAGGAGGAAAAAAGTGAGAGGGGACCTTCGGCGCTGCGGCAGTATTGTCTCGGGTCAAGGTAGATGGATGTGGTGGCAGCTTGTAATGAAGCACGCAGACATGCAGGAGTCATGGTCACCCTCTCTGCAGTCTGTGCATGCATCATTTCATTGCACATATGTGGTATGCGCTCTCAATTTGTGTGTGTGATCATGCATGTTTCTATGGGAGTGACACTGAGAAGCAGCCGAGCAGTAAATGAAGCTCACCCAGTAGATGTTTATCCTTCTGCGAGCCACCAACCAAAGCCAGTCAGTTTTATTTATATTAACTGACTCATTGATTAATTGATTCATTATATTAGTTGGTTTTACAGTCTGTACCATATATGAATTGTTTACGGAGTATTCTGGATGATTGTGAGAGTGAGACAAATGTAAACAAGTTATATAATAGAACTCATTCTCCACTGAGGTGAATAGTTGTACGCAGCTCACTAAGACATGAATTAAGCATGAAAGCACAGAAGAAGAAAAGACCCAATCAAGTAAACATGCATACGACTGTAAATGATTAAAATCAGCATTTAATAAGTGAATAAACATCTGCAGCTGTTCCACACAAACACAAACACAAACACAGAGTAATTCAAAGCAATAAGTAGCCTAAGCAACTTTATTTATATAGTGGAGCACTTTTTGAGAGCAGAGATGCTATTAAGTGCCCAACGGGAGAAATAAAGCATAAACAAAACATGCAGACATAAAACACAACAGGAGTAAATAGAAAATAAGAAAAATTACACAAAGCCAAGTCTAAACAAATGGGTCTTGAGACACTTTTTTAAAGGTGTCCAGAGTATCCACAGATATTAAGTTTCCACAACCTTAAAAGCACAGGCCGCTTTAGTTTTAAGTCTAGATTCAGAAACAAGCAGCAAACACTGATCGGAGAAGTGTAGAGACCTGCTGGTGACCCGCTGATGACCTGCTGATGACCTAAGGCAGCAGTAGATCTCTAATGTATACAGGTGCCTGACCATGCAGAGCTCTATAGGTGATCATAAAAACATTGAATTGGATTGTGAATTTGATGGGGAGCCAGTGAAGAGCAATCAGAAACAGTGTCACAGGGGTGTAATGGTTCTCTTCTACCCCCAGCCTAGACAGGACCATATGAAAGCATGAATTAACATTGCTGAGAAAGAACAGGCTTGAGCTCCATCAGCTGTCATTGAATTCAAACTTCAATTATTTTCTTCTGTGTTGCGTTGCTTCCAATCACGGCCCACCTTAAAACTAAATTACAAAAAAATTAAATTTAAATCTGAAACTTTAAATTATAGTCAGAGCAGTCAGCTTCATTCTTATACGTTATACTACAAGCTAACATGCATTGATGAAGTTAGAACTTGAGCCAGAAATCAGTCCCTTTAAAATCTACAACTACATTACCACACTTCTTGTACTTGGATTTTGTGGTATTAACACAGTGAATGTGTGATTAGATATTAAACTGCTGTCTGCACTTGAAGCCAAAGCTTGCTAATAGACATCACGTGTTCATTGCTGTGGTATTTCTGCACACCACACTCCCTACAATATCACCTGTCAATCAAACAGCGTGGGCGGTACAGCGACATCTTACCTGATCTTATATGATATTACATATTTTATATGTGGCACTGTTCTCTTTCAGTACCGCTGAAGCACATACTTGAATTAGACTGATTCTCTCCGTGAGAATCATATGTAGAGTCACTACAAGAGGTGTGAAATGTGATGTATGTGTGATTGCATGAAATATGAAAGATGTTTAAATTGCTTTTATACATTGACAATCAACCTTCCCACACTGCCACCACTAGAATCAGCAAGGAGTGCCAGATTCTTCTAGACAGCTTTCTCCTTCTCCTATGCAACTGCCTCTGCTGCACACACACACACACACACACACACACACACACACACACACACACACACACACACACACACACACACACACACACCCCCGCCCACCTATATGAAGTGACACTAATGGAGCATCCCATAATCTGCTCCATCCATCTATCAGTAATGGGCTGCGCTATCAATCTAGCTAAGGTGGAGGAAGGGGGAGGGTGGGGGGGGGGGGGTGTATCTGTAGTCACCCTCATCGTAGCGATCCCTCATGGGCTTAGTAATAACCATTCGGCGGGGTAATCTCCACGGTGATGAGACAGATTTCAGCCAGCCTTGACCCCGCCGACACCGCGGCTGATGATGATGTCATCTCCTCGAATAGGGGGCCCTCGTCTTGAAGTGGGGGGGGGTGTGAGATGACTTCTCATGAGCGGAGGTCAAAGCTCTGATCTCATCTGTCTCTCTCAACACGCTGATTGAATCGAACGACCAGAGAGAGAGAGAGAGGTATGCTGAGTGAGTGAGTGAGCCTCTTTCTCTGTGTGTGTGTGTTTCATTAATGCGAGCTGAATATGAAAATAAGTTCTTGAGTTAGTTAGCAGTTCCTCCTGTTTGTTAGCAGGAAGTAGCGGGAGGTTTCAGCTCTTCCAAAGCTTTCCTGTATTAATGAGCGCGTAGCTGAGAGAAATCGCCAGCAGAGGCGGACAGCTCGCTCGCTCTCTCTCTTTCTCTCTCTCTCTCTCTCTCCACTGAAGCTTTTTCATCTTCAGAATAATGTAAAAACACAAAGAGCGTCTCTCTCCCCTCCATCCTCCATCTCTCTGAGTTCACATGAATTCACTGGCTGCTTTATTGGCATGGTGCTGAGAATTCTTCCATCGCTGACAACAGAGTGTGACTAAAATGAAATTGCATTCATTACAGAGCAGTATCAGAAACCATAAAGATTACTCCTTCACTTTCTCCCTTCATTTCCCTTTACTCAACACATATACAGCTACAGAATATTCACGCTGAGTCCTCTCAACAGCACAAATCAGTGTTTTTTTTTTGTTTAGTGATTTACACACCTTGTTTTCTTCAGGTTTCGCCTGATTTTGCACCTTCCTCTCCATCAAGTGTCAGCTGATTCCACGCCCCGCCGTCTTAATGATCGACCGTCGATCCGCAACCTGTTTACACACCTTTACAGTTTGCAGAACAGAGTTTACCCAACTTTTTTTAAAGCCTGCATCAATCTTCATAATATAACTTTTGCAGGACGCGTCAGGCTAAGTAGCGTCTAATTGATGTCGGGGCTCAGTTTTTATTAAAGTAGGTCATTATTAATGAGATGAAATGGCAAAATTAACAGGTTTAATGGAAGGTAAATTAAATGCTAATTCGATGCAATTTCCTCTGTTTCTATTTATAGCAGTTTTGTTTTTAAAGTTGCAGGAGTTAGGTACTTAAAAAAAACAAAAATGCACATTAGTATAAACATTTGAGAAACTTCTCAATGATGATGCATGGTAGTAAATGAGAATATGCTTTTAACAAAAACTTTGTGATGCTTTTATTTGATTCATTCATTGGAATTCAATGTATGCTTCAATGCACGTAGGAAATTGTATTACTTTTTGGATTTAACCATAGCGCTATGAGGTATGAGTTATGGGGTTTATCTTTACAGCAATGATATAGAAGAACTTTTAAAGGCACAAACAGTGTCTTCCTGCCAGTAGGGGGCACTAGACCAGAAAACATTGAAATGTGTAGTTTTTATTATGAACAGTGTTTTATATGATTTCATTTTTGCCTGTCCATTAGTAGTGCTGCATGTAGTTGTATACTGCTCATGCTCATAAATGTACAGTAAGTAGACGTCATGGTGGCAAAACATCATATTATTGTATTAGCTTTCATTCCCAGTCACTGCTGTACCTGTTTAACTATGACCTGCACAATGTTTGTACTTTCCTTTTTTTTCAAACAGCTTACAGACTGTTTTCCATTACTTTCTTTTTATCCCTCTATCCTCCGCCTTTATACTGTACTCCTCCTCCCTTTTTTTCCGGGGGGTTTCCCTCCTGCCGCTCCGCTCCGCTCTGTTTCCACTGCAGAATGACTGTCAGACTCTTGACATACATTTCTGTCAGAACTGCTGCTGTTGGCTAGTCCGGCATCCGTCACCCCCTCCTCCACCTCCACCTTTTTTGAGCGTTTTTTTTCCTATACCTCATCACCCCCTCCACACCTTAATTGATCTTTAATGAGCTAACCTGTCTTGTTCTTCAGTTACAACCCTTGTTAGCTCTCGTTTTAGTCTCGTTCACCCAGCCAGCTTGTTTCCTCTCCTCTCTCAGGAGTCTCACAAGACGGAGAAACAACTTCATTCAGAGCTGCCAGTTTTGGTTTTAATCACCATGTGTGTCTTTCACTATTAATAGAATAGAAGGAATACACCGCAACTGAAACGACTCCGGCTTTTATTTAATCTGTTATGCACAGAAAGTCAGATGCGGGGAGGGATTAGAAGATTTATTTATGCTATGAGGAGCCAATTTAGGATTTTGACTATTAAATATTCACTCATCGTACATTTTTCCCTCCCTGACACTTATGATCTCACAAGTCAACGTTTAGTCTGTTCATTACATTCTGTTGCCACCGGGTGAATAAATCACCGCAGCGAGTTCATATTATAACTTAAGTGAAGGATTACTGGTGAAAATACTGTGGATAAAATAAGACGTCTGCACTTTTTTTTTCCGCACGTATTTTTTTGCTTACTGCAGTTCTAAATGGTTTTGTCAACCAGCTCCACACATTCACAAGACTCGAAGCATCAGACAGCTCTAATAATGATCTGTTGTGCATGTGTTTTTTATGCAAGTGTGTGTATGTGTGTGTGTGTGTGTGTGTGTGTGATGGCAGTTATGAGCGACAATGGCCGCATTGTTTCTCGCAGCAGCTGTGATCGGTTAGAGGCAGAGACAGAGATACTGTGTGTGTGTGTGTGTCTGTGTGTGTGTGTGTGTGTGCTTTCCACTGGCGTCCATGTGGTGCCAATGTGACTGCAGGATGGTCGCACCTCACTAATCATGACATCATGGTTTCCACTGGGCCGTTTCCATCTCTCCTCGCCGTTTCTTCTGCCCTCCCTCCGTCTCTCCATTCGTCTCCACTGACGCTGAACTTCCTGTCTCCGTAGGGCAAAAACTTCCCGCGTCTGCACCCTCCAAAAAAACCACTCTGATTCTTCCCTTCTTTCTGTCTTCTTTTTTTTATCTTGGGTTATCTCCTCTGAAAAAATGTTTCAAGCCCAAAGAGAAAAGAAAGGAAGGATGGAGGGATTAGGGCACTGCTTGGGCTGGAGCGGTGTCTCTTACCGCCTGGCACAACACACACCGAGGCCCACCCACAGAAAAAAGCATCCACATTCCTCCCATGCTTACACACACAAACACACACATAACTGCTGACTGGCATATAACTGGCACACTTACTGTATATATGCGCACACACACAGTTTAACAAACATCTTATTTTCTCCGTCTCTTTGAAAGCAGTCACATGCTGAAACATAAAAGTGTAATTTAAACAGGATGTTTTAGTGCATTTTTTTCCTACAAGTGCTCAAATCGCAGCACTAAAGGAACACTCATGGGTGCTGTGGATACCTATATTAAATTTTATGGAAATTTGGAAGCTTCAGCACACCTTTTCATGCGTCAAACTACTAGCAAGGGGAAGATTTTGACCTGATGTCGAGGCTCGAGGTCCCTAAATATCCCTAAATCACTAAAATATTACAAATCAACCTTCAGAACTGAAGCTGGATGGAGAGAGAGAGAACAGCTGACCTCGACCTCGTTGAAATTACATACAAGATATAGAAGCTGACAACACAGCCTTATGTTTGTAATCAAGACTAACATTCATATAAAATATCACATTAAAGCAAATGGATATGTGTTTAACTCATTATGCGTTTGTTTAAAACAGTGATTTGAGCAGTGGAAGTAATTAGTGTAGCTGTTAGGCGGTTAAATGCATGTTTATATGGGAAGGTGTCAGAGCTGGAATCCATACTATCACTTACATTCACATTTCATAAGTGGAATAAGTGGAGCGATTATGTGATTGTACAATAAGTATAATGTCTGGCGTCATGAGATCGACCTCGTGGGGGGAAGGGGGGGGTGCTCAGGTCAGCTGAGCTCAGCAGGGAGTGGAGGAGGAAGGGGGGGGGGCATAATAGCTTCTCCCCCGGGGGAAGCTAGACCGATAGGGATTGATAAATGGATCGGACACGTTTTAAAAAATGTCCTTCCTGGTTCAAAGCGAGGGGTAACGCTGTCACAATCACTTGAAAGGCAGTGTTTTCTATCACTGGCTGGAGAAGAAACTTGTCAGCCTCAACGCACAAACGCAACCCCCCCCCCCCCCTCCCAGTCCCCCCGCAAACACACTAATAACTATTGACAACTCCTAAAGCCGACACTTTTTCTCCCTCTACACCCTCACACTTCTCCAGGAGTCCGTCGGGCCCCGTAGGTCACATTGATGATGACACTGTCACTTCTACAACAGCCAACATTTTGAGTCAAAGCCTTTTTAAAAAAAAAAAAAGAAAAAGAAATTCACATCCCTTGAGCTCAGAAGGAATTGGAGTTTTTTTTTTTTTTTTTTTTTTGGTAGGTGCGTGACAGGAGATCAGCCTCAGGATAGTGCTCCGTCAGCTGCACAGGGTCCTCAGCTAGCACCCTGGCTCTGTCTGTCACAGCGGAGGTGGTGGAAGGTTTTAAAGCAGCCTGAGGAGAATCATTTAATTCAGCGGCAAAACTTTCATTCCCCTTCTTTTGTTCACCCGTTTAAAAAGAAAAAAATAACACTTATACACCTCTGTCTTCCCTTCAAGTCTGCTTTGCCCTCCACTGAGTGCTGTCTGCTTCTGCTAGTTCCCTTTACCACGGCTTTATTGCTGACAATATAACTGATGGTAGCTCTACTACTCCTGCTTAATAATACAACCTGGCCTTAAAACCAAACTGCTTTATAACAAGAAATATACATAAAAAGAGAGTCAGAGAATTATTATTATCACAAAGTTTACCTTCATACTTCCTCATAAAAATCTCATTCCAACAACCAACATCTCCATCTTCCACTGATGTTGTGTTATTGTACCTTCAGTGCAGATGTAACTGTAAAAAGATATTGATAGGGTTCAGCCATAATTCCTGTTTCTATGAAAGTATCACTCCGAAGCTCGTTAAGTGTTTGGCTGTTGCTATTTATTGCACTTTTATTGTGATTGAAGCTTGTAAAAGTGTGTTATGGACACTTTTAACAACGCTGAAGGCAGGTGAGCATGAATATACTGCAGAGCTTCATGTGGAATTGGCAGCACATTAAAAAAAACAAAGCTGTTAAAATATGAAGGGTGTGGTAGCGAAGAGCAGGTTTCATTCATTCTACTGGTCAGTATGTAGCATTAGTGAGTTCAGTTTTTCCTTGTAATACTCCTTTAATCTCTGATTCCTTCTTTCTATGTGGCATGTATCATTCCAGATCTCATTAGTGCATAATGGAAAATCTAATTGATGATGTCACCACCTCTATAATTGGTAGTCAAAACCAACCACACACACACCCCCCTCACACTTTCAGCTCCACCTCTTCTCTCCTCATCACCTCCTTCTTCCACCGCCTTTTCATTTCTGCTCTCATCTGCTTTCATCTCTCACCACCTCATTCCCTTTTTTTTTCTTAAATGTGTTTTTCTTCCATTTGAATAAATACAAAAGAGACAGAAAAAAGGCTGTAAGAAAGGACAGTGGACTGCTGCAAATGAGCTGGGTGACAGATTGCCATCGGGGGGTAAAAGTAAAAGAAGAAAAAGTGACGGCAGGAAAAAAAAAGTGAAAAGAAATTTGAAGAAGAAGAGAGCAGAATTTAAAAAAATAAGAAGCTGCATTTGCTTGTGTTTGTGTGACTCGTATTCAAATCTGCTCCTGAGGGTGTGTTTGGTTTAGTAACGGGTGTGCACTGGCTGGGTGGGTGGCTGTTTGTGAAATGCTTTAAGATAAAAACCAGCGGTTGTGAATTGAGCCGGGTAGAAGCAAAAGCCTATATCCATAAATACAGTTACTGCAATAATGGGGAAAGGAATGAAGCCTTTCATAGCCTGTAGTCATGTGGTGTCTGCCTGCAGAAGCTGCATTTTACAGCCACACATTATCTGCCATGATGCTGCAGTAAATAAAAAAGGTGAGTAAACTACTGATCTGCACACATACGGCAGCAGTACACGCAGAAAAAATCAATGACATTTGCACACAGAAGCATTGATTTATATCACGCCCTTAAACAAATCCATCCTCCAATAACTCGCTTCAGTGTGAATTTACATCATAAAGACTTTTATCGTCTTCGAAAGGTTGTTAAAGATTGGTAAACACCGTTTTACGCATATAAAAGGCGGGTGCTTTGGTTTTAGTGTAGTTTACACTCACGAAGCCATTGTTGTGGCTGGAATCCGGTTGCTGACTGGCACCATAAACCTTTAAACACTGCATCTCATCGAGCTGGAAATGATTTGAGTTGTAAGTAAATGTAGTCAGACCCTTGAAAGACATGGGCGGGAAGAGGTCAGTGGTCTGTTTGGTGTGTGTGTGTGTGTACGTACATGTCACTGCCTAGCACTGTAACAAGATTACCAGTCATGGGAAAAGCCCTGCATGTGGATGATGATGGCTGTGTGTGTGTGTGTGTGTGTGTGTGTGTGTGTGTGTGTGTAGCCAGTGGCACATCTAGAAGATTCTACATGGCAGGGTGGCATGGAAGAGTGAGGTATATATAAATACGATCATCAAAAGATCCAAAGATATATTTTATATTTATTCCCAACATTATACTATTTTGACACTCACATTCAAAATGATGGACAACAGAAACAAGATATTAGCATTCATATTCATCGTTTTACTTCCTACCAAGTCTTACTATAACATATTGTGAGCTTATGTTCTAAAATAAATGGGTCTCTATACTGTATTGACCAGTGTGGACATGTGGGACATGACTGCTAGAGATACAGTATATGACTATATCTAACCTGGTGTTAGTTACAGATACAATCAGATAGAATCAGTGTATGGTTACATCTCCTCTTACACTCATTACACTGATGGACTGTAACTCTATCTCACACACATACACACACACACACACACACACACACACACACACACACACACGCACACACACATCCGCGCTGGTAATTAATTGACACGTTATGGCCCATGTAAACCAGAGGGAGTGCTGTCAGGAAACAAACCAATAAAGCGCGCGGACACACACACACACACACACACACACACACACACACACACACACACACACACACACACACACACACACAGAGACCTGCATACATACATACACACACACACACACACACACACACACACACACACACACACACACACACACACACACACACACACACTACTAATAGTGTTGATAATTAACATAAATTATGACTCATTGGTGGTTTCTCATCTTATTCTGCTACAGTGTGTCCTGCAGCTATCCTGTCCATCTTTGTGTGTCTGTGTGCATGCGTGTGTATACAAATGTGTGTGTCAGTTTCGAAGAATTTGGATATGTACACAAGTTACACTGCAGCCCGTGAGGAATAAGTGTATTATTGCTAGATCTCTTTATTTTGTGTGGTCCGTGTGAGAGAAAGAGACAGAAACAGAGAAAGAGAGATGGGATTCCTGTGTGTGTAAAAGACGGCCAGAGGCAGAGAGAGATTGTTTCATTTGTGTGTTCATGTCTGTTTGTGTGTGTGTGTTCCTGTTATTGTGTGTGTGTGTGTGTGTGTGTCTGTTGGCAGCGGCCGTTCCCTCAAAGCACATTCCACCGCCGACCACAAAATCCCTCCATGTCCTCTCTCTAGCCTTCCTCACTCTGTCTCTCTGTTTATTCCCTTTTATCTGTCCCTCCATCTCTCTCTCTCTCTCTCTCTCTCCCTTCTTCCCTCTCCCATCTTTCCTCTGACTCTCAGCATCTTTCTCTCCATTTTCCCAATCCTGCCTAAAAGGTAGAAATTTGTCTCTGGACTCTTCTCAGCTGAGTGACGCAGAGTTTCTTCTGGCACAGCGGTGTACAGTTAAGAGCAGAAATCAATCTGTATTGGGTTATAGAGGGGCTGTAAACCAGTAAATGAAAAAGAATAAGATTTATTTACTCTTCCTCTTTCACCTCTCACATCAGCCTCAATCTCTCCCCTCTTAATCTGCCCTCACATCTGTCTACACACTCTAAAATTCACAGGAATATTAGCTTGCTAAAATACGACTTCCTGTTCAGGGAATCAGTCATTTTTGGCTAACAGGGCTGCAGGGTTTATTTTTTTTTCCTTCTCCTCCTCCTCCTCCTCGTCCTCCTCCTCCTCCTCTTCCCAACTACTGCCGCTATCTCTTCTCCTGTGATACCTCCATGCAGACACACTTACTACACAGCGGTGACACCACCAGGGGAGTGTGTTATTGTCTCCCACCGTATGGCTGTTTTAAATGGCAATTTGAAGCTCCGCTGGCTCTATAATTAGCTGCGAGCTCCCACAGGAGGGAAGAAGAAGAGAAAAAAAAAAAAAAAGAAAGGAAGAAAAAACTGGCTTATCGTTTCTCCTTTGTAATTACACATCCGAGTAGGGCGACACACACATACACACACACACACACACACACACATACACACACATATACATAAGCAGACGTGAGAGCAGACAGATGCACAGACACAGGAGAGGCGTGTAGGTATCAGAAACTACATGTAAAAAAAAAAAAAAAGAAAATATGAGCGCCTCTCGTCTTTACATCCCGGAGCAGTTATACAACAGCAGCTAGATATTGGCGCGTTAGAGGACGAGGTCATTAATCTGACTGTCCGCCCCCCGCTCTTCCCCAGTTCCCCTCAGCTTCACGGCAAACGCAAGACAGGAGGGAAAGGTTAGGAGAGAGGAAATGTAGAGAACAGGTGGAAAAAACTGATGAAAATCATGTAAGAAGTGTCCCAGAGTGCCTCAGACGTAGCACGCTCACTACGTCAGCTTAATTAATGAGCTACATTCCTCAGTTAACATCAGGATATGTTCATGTGAAGCAAACCTAGAAAAAAGCTGATTGAATAGCTGGTTAGCCAACTTTTTTTTACTAGCTTATTTTTGGCGTCAGTATACTTTAATATCATTGTTTAATACGCTACATTTATAAATTGCTTCCTTTTTTAATGCAATTTAAGCTGAGTCAGTTCAACACAGAACAAATTATAATATTAGTCAGCAGTTTAAAGGAGTACTCCACCAATTTTACCATCTAAAGTTCAGTTTGCTTATCGTGAGCAAGGCATACTCAGCCTGTCAAAACAGCACTGGGCAACATCTCCTGTGGCTCTGGAGGAGTTTCCTAAAGTCTAAGAAAGGAACCTTTGATGATGTCATCTGGCTTATCTCATCTTGGACTGAGACTAAACATGAATAGCAGCAAGCCTGTGTTACAAACTGGGGCTGTGGAGTTTTAAAATGTAGGTATTCATCAGCCAGGGAAGATCAAACGAGATAATGCTAATGGTTGCATTATGGGAAATGTAGGAATCAGTATTTTTGGAGCTAAAAATCTGAATATTATCGCTTCTGCTGCATATTTGTTTTGTTTTTGTTCATGGAATTGCCATACTGTATTTGTGGAATACCCCTTTAAGTTATTTCTAGGCCATAGAAACAGTAGAGCTATTTTTTTCCAAATAAATTCCATGTCAGTGACCACCATGTACAGCAGATATGCATCAAACCACTACAATTACCTACCTATATAGTAGCTGTATACTATTATATAAATTACATGTATTACAGTTGTTTAGACAATGGCTACCTCCCAACGTTCCCCATAGACTCGTAGGCTTACAGACAACACTTTTCACCCTTTCCATATCATTACTGTTGCATTTTCGACAGCAAGTGTAGAATCGCTGTGAGAGCTTGCGGTGTCTGCTGCAGTTACAGGACACACACTCACCAAACCTATGCTGAATGATTCCGTCTGCCGGAGTCACTGACGTCTCATTACGCCAATTCTCCCAGCAGACAGCACGACTGATCACCGGTGATGTTTGTTTCACAGCTGTTTTTTTTTTCTTTTTTTTCTCCCCGTAGCTTTTATCTTTTTCCTGAAGTAACACGATGATTCAGTGTCCCGAGGAAGGATAGGTAGAGTGATTCGAACGAAGGCTACACATGAAAACTCAGCGTGAAAGCTACCGAGTCGACTGACACAATTAGTTTTCGCACAATGTCCTTTGCATTTCTTATTATCTTACCAGCACAAATTAATAATTCATGCCTCTTCTGTCTTTTTAATTGCTTTTCCCTAATGTGCTATCACTTCACAAGCAAACAGAAGTAAACAAACATAAAACTAAATGATAAACTAATAAGTTACACACATAATAGCTGTTTACTTACACTCACCTGCTTATAAATTTTGTTGTAGGTGCTTTTGATTCATAGCATGCGTGTGTTTGTGTGTTTGTGTGTGTGTGTGTGTGTGTGTGTGCGTGTGTGTATCAGCGATAAGCTCATGGCCTTTGAAGCAAGGCTGTCCAAAATGTGTCACTCTCATCGCTCTCTTTCCCTCTCTCTCTGCATCCCAGAATTAATCGCCGTGGCAACAGGCCAGAGATGGGAGAGCAGAGAGAAAGAGCGAGAGAGAGAGATTGAGAGAGAGAGAGAGAGAGAGAGCGAGAGAGAGCGAGAGAGAGAGAGATACATTTATCATTTGCTCAGAGGACTTTCACCTCGTGACCACACCGTGACATTGTTTTCTTTATTTAGTTCATCGGGGGATGGGGGGGGGGTAATTTATACGTGCTGCATCTTTAATAATGAGTCAACTTCCTTCTCGAGGTGGGGCGGCCTCTTGTTTACAGACGCGCAGACACACGCATTAAACGTTCAGTCAACACTGAGGTCTTGACCGCTCTTTGTCAAAGTCCACACACACACACACACACACACACACACACACACACTCAAACGCACACTGACAGAGTGGCAGTGATGAAGTATCCTTTTCCTCCTCGTGTTTGCTCCAGTCATGCTGATCTGAAGGAATGCAATTTTTTTTGTGTGTGTGTATATGTGTGTGTGTAAGAGACAGAGAGAGAGAGAGAGAGAGAGGGAGAGAGAGAGACTCTAGCATCACCTGGAATTTTATCCTGTAGATTCTTCTCTTTTCTTTTAAACCCACACTCCTCTGTTTACCTTGAAGACAGCGGCAGAGTCGTCCTCAAGGCCCACACCTCTCTGCTCTTGACAAATTGAGCTAGTTTAGCAGTACTTTCTCTACTCACTGCAGGGCAAAGCACACACACACACACACGCACACATACACACACTCACACCTACACATGCTGCTAGGCTGCGCTATACACAAGTGTGTTCTGCTTGGCTGCTCATGTGTGTCAGCTGAGCTGGTACATCAAGGGGGAAAAAAAAGAGAGAGAGAGAGAGTGTGACAACTTGAAGAGAGTGAGAGCGAGGAAGAGAGGGACAGATGGATAGAGAGAGGGAAATAAAAAAGAGAGACAGAAACAAAGAGAGAAATGCAATTGTTTCCACAAAGCTCTGAGGAGCGAGCAAGAGGAGCGGCGCTTGCCAAATCAGATACTGCAAAGGGAAGAGAGGGGTGTGGGGTGGGGGGGCGCGCGGAATGCTGTGTAGATGCAAATACAGACTCACACATATACACATATCACCAACGTAGCCGCAGAGATGAAGATTTGTCCTCACTTGTTCTCATCTCGGAGCTGTCAAGATAAAACTATTACAGTTGGGAGTGTGAAAGCAAATAGCTCAGAGCCGGAAGCCGGGGCGCGGGAATGCATCCTCTGGTCCTGATCGACCCGAGCTCTATCGCTTCACCTTGAAACTCTCAGCCTCACTCAACTATACAGAGGCATCCCCAGACATGTACACCTCAAGACAATCTCTACTCTCTACTGCTTCACTTTTACTTCTACTGGCGGAGCATTACTTGTTTGTATCTGACTGATATCTTCCAGATTGATCACTGTTGCCACATCAGTTCTCTACTGTTGTATTTACAGCAAAACTAATACTAATACTACTGAGCAGCTGTCAGATCATATTACTGCTACAGTATTATTATTAGCCTCCTTGTCCATATCAGTTTATAAGTTAAGCATGTGAATCTATCATTGAGTATCCATAAAGAATAAAGACACTAAATAAACAAGAGTAATGGAGGTCAGTTGCTTCTTAACCATCAGTGAGAAGATGTTAGTTGTTCTCTGTTTTGGGGCATTTTGAAGGAAAGTGTGTCATCATCAGTCAACCAAGCTTTTTTGCTCCCAGTGAGTGTTAGGGCGAGTTAGCAGAAGTCCAACTCATTAGTTACATTACTTTTTATCACTCAGCTCATGAGATTCAATAACTTGAACAAAGCCGCCACACACTTTCGTCACCTTCTGTAAAAACAAATGGAGTTTTTTCACCGCTCATCAACATCTTCCTCTTAACCCCCTAGTGATCGCACATGGCACTCTTCCAATCCTGTCCTCACAGTGAAGAGCATACCTCCAAAATCAGAAGAAAAAGCTTGCAGAATGTTTTTTTTTTTTTTTCCCCCGTCGCCTTTTTCCACAGTTCAGATGCGCTCCATCAGCACCGGAGCTGATAGCGACACCGCCTTTCTTTAAACATGCAGCGTGAAGTTTGGAGTGGACTCCCGCTAACGGATGAAGATCCTCCAAAGTGTTTTCTATCACTACTCCTCAGCCATTTAAACTCAGGGAAAACGATAGAGAACAACATGCTCTTTTCAGGCTCCTATCATTTACAATTCACTCATCCCACATACAGACAATTAAAATCTTCATACTGCATACGTGTGTGGATGTCATTAGCTTTTTACACTACACTCAGCCTGCAGGATCTGCCTTGGGGGGAGGGGGGGCTGGTGGAGAGCTGGTGGAGAGCTGCTGTTTTAGCGCACGGGCCAGACCTAGTTATGTCAGAAGCATTCTTCAGGCAGCATGGCTCAGTGGGACAGAAGGGAAAGAGGAGGAGAAGAGGATCCTCACCAAAAAAAAAAGTGCTATGAAAACTCATTTAATCTCATCTTAAAGTGCCAACGGGTGAGATGACTCCACTCTTTCTTTTTTTTGAGAAGCAAATTAACTCATTTCAAGATTGTGAGTGCATAAGTTGTCATTTTTCAATACCAGTTGAGCAATCCGCATTAATTCGGCCTTGTTTCACGATAATGACACTTGTTACTGAAATAAGT
>NC_070581.1:8145731-8225731 GCF_027409825.1 Scomber japonicus | reverse complement strand
AACCTGAACCATAGCAGTGACTGAAGTAGTTATATGAATATTTATCTGTTGATAGAGACATCACAGAAGAAAACAACAATATGGGTCATTTTTTGAAGTGATAAACAGTTTATTTTGTTCAGTTTGAACGCGTGTGTGTGTGTGTATAACAGTAAGTGTGAGTGTGTAGGTTTGTATTTCTGCATACACCTGTGGACTTGAGTGTGTATACTGCAAGGGTTACAGCGTCCTTGGTGCTATCAGTGTCAGTTTGGTAATGAGCCTAATCCCAGGAGGAAAGAGGAAACATAGTCCAATGTGGGGAAGGGGGGCAGGCAGGAAGTTAAGTCGGAGCACAACTCGGAGCACAACTCATCAGGAAAAGTCACCTTTCACTTCCGTTCTGATCCCAATTTCCTCTGCAGCGTCGTAGCATTGCGCAACATTAAAGTGGCCTAGGGAGAGCATCAGTTAATAAATGCATGGAATATGAATGGGAGAGTTCAGTAATGCTATACATGAAGTATTCTTGCTGCTCCTTCTCCTTCTTCTTCTTTTCTACTTGGAGGCGACTGAAATGATACATCATTTTTATCCTGCATATATTCCAAATAAACATTTTAAAGCTAATTGATTGGTGGATCATTTGAATGCAAATTGCAGCAATTAATGCTCAGCGTACTCATCAGAGAGAGGCACTGCTGAGCAAGATTAAAAAAAAAATATATATATATATATATATATATATGTATGTATGGTTGTCGAGCTCCTAAAAGGTAAACTAATCATTAAAAAAACAGTCTGGTTTAATGAGTCATAAGCTGTCAGTTACATCAAAGCAGCCTCCTTTATAGTTTTGTTTGGTCTAATAATCATCCCGGAAGCAGTTATAAAAGCATATTTAATAAGCTTCCCTTACTGCTCTTGCAAAGGAGCAAAGTGTCTTTCATCTAGTAGCCCAGGCTCTCTGCTAATAAGTTCCAGAAAGTGAGAAACTACACAAATGGAAACATGAAAAAAAAAAAAAAAAAAAGTTCCAGATGCCCCTGTGTCACCTTTTTTTTCTTCTTCTTTCCTTTTACTTTTATGGCTTTGAATTTAGTGAGCACAGAGAGAAGAGTGGAGTTTATGAAGCTGGCTCCTGCAGGTACTTCAGCTATAGGTAAACAGATGACATCGATTTGCAACCTTTGTAATATAATGTAATTTATTCAACCTAAACAAATCGATGCAACGCAGGACACTACTTTAGGTGAGACTGCGCATTTCTTCAATCGGAAAAAAATGAAAGGGAATGATAGAAAAAATGGATTTAAGGAAAATTAATCAAATTATTTCACAGTTTAGTTCTGCCACTTCCTCTGTGAGAGGCCTGTGTTGCTTCCAGTGTGCAGAGGTGGCAGAAGGAGAGCTGAAACCTGCAGGCTAGGAAGACTAGATGAGAATCTACAGTCACCTGCTCCAGTCTGAGGTCCCCACTGTGCCAGCTGACCTGAATCCCACTCCAACTGCCCTCTGCCCCGAGCTGTAGGGCAGAGCACGCTCCCTGCTCCTATCACCCCCACCCCCCTCCCACCCTTCCACTCGCTCTGCCAGTCCTTCACTCACCACAAGTGATACAGCAGGCCCGGAGCATGTCGCATGTTTTAAAGTTGCCAAATTAAGTTATTTTCTCCTCTCTGCATTTTTCTCTCTCTCTCTCTGTGTGTGTGTGTGTGCGTGTTCACGTGTACTGTTGTTCACTTTGAGAGAAATCATCAGAGCCACAAATACTAGAAGACAAAAGGTCACAATCACTTAACATCAATAAAAGTTTCAGTGTGTTTTTGTGTCTACATGAGGGAGCGACATAATGGACTGCTAAAACAAATGACCTTTGGACAGTAACAGCAAGAATGCATCTCTTTAACATACACACACACACACACACACACACACACACACACACACACACACACACACACACACACACACACACACACTCTCACACACACACATGCATCAGACCGTTGTCACTTTTGGGGACATTACATAGATTTACATTGATTTTCTGGAGACTTACAGTAATAGTAACCCGAGCCATCACCATTACTTGCACTAACACTAACACTAACCTTAACCTTAACCACTGACCCAAAAATCAGTCTTTTCCCAATTAGGCACACAGCTTTTGTCCCTAATTGCACAAACCAACCCCTATCAAAGTCTGAAATGTGTCCCCCTATGACAGAGCACATGAAAAAGAAAGTCATTTATCTAATGTGTTACTTTCTTGATTATTTTCCTGATATCACTTATTTAAAAAGTCCATATAAGTATTATTTGGAAAACTTTCTCTTCTATATTTCTTAAACATTAAAGAAAATAACTCTTTTTTAGGTTCTCAATATCCCACTGAGCGACTGCTCAAAGCAGATTTGTCAAAGCACTTGACTTTTAATCAAGCAACAAAAGCACATACAGTGATGACAGCCTGTCTGTTAATGAACCTTCTGTTGGAAGAAAGATTAAGGCGACTCTGGTAGTGATTTGGCAGATAATAACTGCAGAGACTGTTAAGACTAAAGAAAAAGAAAAAAACGAGAGAGAAAAAAAAAGAGAGAGAGATGACAGAGCAAGTCTGGTTGCCAGAAAAACAGCAAAGTTTTAGCAGACTAAACTGCTGTCAGGCGATGGATTTGGATGGATTTGTGATTTGATGGATGGGTTTGAAAGAGAAAGATCCAGACAAAGAGGAGCAGAGCCAACAAAAAAAAAAAAAAGAGGAAGATTTACTTGCTGGTACAGAGGGAGCAACCTTGATAACTGTGTCATTTTGCCAGTAGACTTAACAACAAGAGCCATCATTTGGTTTGTATTGTAGTTACACCCTTAACAGTACGGCACCATGACTAACTGGTATCATTTTGAGTTTTGAGCATAAACTGAGAACAAAATGAAAGCGTCATCTGTCACTTGATGAGCCGTTTTCCAGCTGACAGCAACATTTTAACTAAGCTCATGAAGAGTTATAGTAGATGAAATGGGATTTGGCTGCGTTTACATGAGGTGGAAGAAAATACATCATTTTCCTGAACGTAGCTGCTCTACACAAGGAAATATTTCCATAAGAAAGATGGAATGAGGCTTATAAGAAATGAAATGTATGTGTGGGAGTGTGTGTTTGCTCTACGCTGAATTGTCCACAGAGCTTATTGTGAACTGTCTTCATAGGGACTACTTCTTTGTTAGAAAGTAGTTCCAATGAAACCTGTTTACAATGAGATGATTGGATTAACCAGAAAATTCAGTGGTGCACTAAAAGCAGGAGTCAAATGTAATATAATTCAATAATTCAATAAAGAAATTCTAATCATGTTTGTGTTGTTTTCTTCTGTCTTCTTCCAGATCCTTGTAAACTCCATTACCCAGCCTGCCTTGCTGTATGAAAACGTTGTGGTGAGCGACGGGAGCCCCATCCTGAGGGATCTGCTCTTCAGCCCGGATCATCAGTACTTATACTCCCTCACCGATAAACAGGTGACACATGAACACACACTCTGAATACAATGATGTACAGCTAGGCAAGGTCAGCAGTGCAGCCCCATAATGCAGCCTGCTGTTGCCGCTGACAACCCTGAGGAAGTGATGACTAAATATCAATACCCATTTATCTGTCTGGAGATTTTAGGGATGAATCCAGTGATACGTGACAGCCTGTAGCAAACACATACATGCACGTCTAGATCAATGAATGTGTATGTACGGCATGTGTGCATTGCTATATACACTACTGGCTGAGCATTCACATAAATGCACAAACACACATGTCTTCATTGTAGTTAGTAAATGGGAGCAGAAGAAAAAAAGAAAATGAAGAAATGAACAGAACCATAAAGAGTTGATGAGGAGAGAAAAACATACACTTGGGGAGAATGAGCAGTAAAGCTAATTACATACATACAGCACAGTACTACAGGGACATGTGCAATATAAGAAGTATTACACACACTCTCTAACTGAGTGAAGAGTGCTAATTAATATTGTGAATATTAAAGTGTATCACATGTAGGATGAAGCATCATACCATCCTTCTACTGGGAATACAGTATACATGCAGCCTTTTTGTTTTAATTGGATTGTGAACGATTGTGCGATGGCTTTATTGTGAATAATAATTTCTATTTTTGCTAGTTTGTTTGTGGAAACCGCCAAAATAAGAGAAATTGTCACAGAATGTTGGCTTTGTCGAACCATCTACTTTTATTTAAGCTCCTCTGCTTGAACATAACATGCTCAACAAAAGAAGAATGCTTTACAGACAGTTACAGACAGGACTCAATGGTAGCTACCAGCACTTCTTTTGGGAACCTTTTGTCCCATTAGCGACTGAGCTAACAAGCTTGCTAACTGTCAGTCAGCAAACTCGTTAGCATGAAGCCTTTTGTTCTTTTCTAATAATTATTTATTGACTAAATGTTGCACAATGCCCCCAAAACAACAAAATGCGAGCGTGTAAACAAAACAGTACAGAATAAATAACAAGAAGCTTAGGGAAAGATAGGACTACAATGTTCCCTGCTTGCTAGCATGTCGACAGTTAGCTTACAAGTTACAGTAGACACAGATGATTTTTGCTGTGTCACTTCCTGGTGTGACTAGGCCTAACGTGTTAAAATAATTAATGTGACTCATTTAGCAGTTTTTATATAATTTAATACATATTATTTAATTTAGAAAAGAGAAAGTTATAATTTGTGTTAAATTCTCTCAGGTTAGAAAATCAGGAGACTTTAAACACCCTCAGGACCATCCTAGCAAGAGCGACTTTTTTTTAAAGGACATTCTTCATAAAAGAATGTGTATTTCATAACGACCTTCCAACAGAACATTTACAAACAACATAGGAATAAAGCTTTTTGTTTATGACAGCAAGTACATTTACAGAAAGTCACACCAAAGTCAACATTTTTTGTTTTTGACAGTTGTCAATGCTCAGATATTATTATGTCACATTTTATTCTGTCCCATTTAAAAGTGCTTTGTCATTACCCGTACTGACTTCATCTACAGAGCAATAAAACCCTGAGTGTTGTTATCTTAAAACGGCATCACTCATATGAGTTTGATACTGCGGTTTGCAGAGTACGGCCATTTCCTCTACTCCACTTCCCCTCCTCTTCTTCCTTTTACCTGCACGACTCTCTTATCTCATAACGGTTAATGACCGCGATGTGATAACCTTCAACGAGACTTCCCCCAGTTCGTAGACAGTAACTGCCATGTGAGTGCTCTGTAATTTACCAGCGATTAGACATAATTAACTTCCATGTGTCTGAATGAGCACGGGAGAGGAAGCGAAGTGTAATTGATACAAATGGACGACATCCGTGTTGATGTGACAGGGGAAATAAGGCCCTTCGATCATGGATAGCGAGTCTGGGGAGAGACGTTGAAATGTACTGCAAAGGGAGATAGATTAATACATATTCAAGCAGAGTGAGTACACTCACACATACACACAGCTGATTTAGGAAAGGTCTATTCAGAGAGGAATTTAATTCTCACAATTATTAACATTTGCAGTAAGGGTCAGCTGCAACATTATCAAAAATCAAAAGTGATACGTGTGAGTCGCAACGCTGCAAATAAAAGAGTGACAGAAATACAAGATCAGCAACATGACAAAAAACAATAGAAAGAAAGTCAGAAGTCTATCCCAAAGCACTCTACAAAATCTTAGAGAAGAGAAACTCGAGCTATTGAAAGCCTTCAGAATAATATATGTTTACAAAAAATAGTGAGCTGTCAACAGAGACTATTAGACTTAAGTGATGATATCAATTAGAATAATAATACCAGCATTGGGACCGCGTCCAACGAGTATCTCTTATTTAAACTGGCACTTCTCAGCAACCACTCACCATGATGGAGAAAGCTGAAGGTCCTTTTCCCCTTTTTATTTCCCTGTCATCTGTATTAAAGAAGGCCGCTATTGCCACCAGAAAGTCATT
Source organism: Scomber japonicus (assembly GCF_027409825.1). Taxonomy (NCBI): domain Eukaryota; kingdom Metazoa; phylum Chordata; class Actinopteri; order Scombriformes; family Scombridae; genus Scomber; species Scomber japonicus. The sequence continues at coordinate 8,219,759 of NC_070581.1, read as the reverse complement.
TTCAATTATTAAAGCTAGTGTTTTATTTTTGATGAGCACTGATATGTCCGCTACATGTCTGTGCATGCTCGTAGGGAGGTTTAGTGACGGGAGGAAAGACTTAGCAGAAAACATAGTGCTTCCTCTTTGCAAAGATCTGTTGAAGATACTGTTGTATTTTACTGAATATGTGGGCATACGTGTCTGGAGCTCTTTTTTATTCTACAATGAAGATGAATTTTCCTCTAAAACTTGGAGAATAGACTGATTAGGAAAATGGGCAAAAATACAGGAAGTATTAAAATGTTAGCAGCAGCTAAATTCTGTTAAGACATTTCCGTCAAATTGTCTGTTCCTTTACTAATAACTAATAATAACCATTCCATTCACGATTAGGCATTACCGCAATTTGGTCTATCTACAAAGCAGCTTCTCCTTTATGAGCTCATTTTTGCTTCAGACCTTTGCTGTGATGCCAGTTTTACTTTTAAAAATTCACCTTTCAGTCTGTGTAATTTTGTTTCTGTGGAAATAAGAATCACACTCACTGATGGAGTAAAAGAGAAGGAGCGGCCATTTCTTTGAAAAGCAGATAATGGCGTTTCACTTCCACAGCTTTCACACTGACCAAAGTCAGAGTCCAGCCAGTGAATGAAAAAGAGACGGAGAGAGGAAGTGAGAGAGCGGGTGAGAGCTCTAGAAGGTGGGAAAATATAATTGGTTTGCAGGATATGCTCTGTTCCTTTCCCTCCAACTCCTCCCGCCTCATCTTTTCAATATTCTTAGAGGTCTTCACTTCTGTCTTCTCTCAGATGGAGGGAGTTTATGGAGTAACCGCTCTGTCAGTAGTGACTTCAGACAGCACAGAATAGAGTAAGGATCTCCCCTCCGCTGCTGAAAGTGAACTTGTGTTCCAGGCGCTATGGGACCAGACTGTGTGCGAAGCCTCCCTGGCTTGCTGATGAGGAGCGTCATGCAGGCCAGCAGCTGTCTGGACCAATATATTGTGGTTTTAAGGTCACTGGCCAAGCCCAGGGGTGTAAACTACTTTTTTTTTAAGCCAAAAAAAGCAGCCAAAGGAAAAACTGTAGCAGTTTTCTCTGGACTCCACAGACCTTTAGTTACAATCACTGATCCAGAGTGATGAAAACATACAAGTGATGATCGTTTCTGTCGTCTGTTCAGTTCACGTGAGACAGAAGGCGTTTAGATATGTGGCCGCTTTCCCCCCCAAGAGGCTGGAGTGTCTTACTAGTTTAGCTCAAGATGAGAACGTACAGGTACCATACCATCAGTGTGAAAAACGATGCCGTTAGGTAACCTGTTTGAAGGAGAAAACAAGCAAACAGACAAAAAAGAAATGACATTTCTGCCAAAATTCTGGCCCTGACCCAGCTGCTCTGACCTGCCGTAGATCCACTCAGATGCCTCTTTCTCCAACCAAAGATACAGAGCATTTTAGCTATTATTTTGTTTTCTTTCATTGTCTCTTTCTTTCTTCTTTTGGCTAATATTGCACCATTCCTCCTTTTTTTTTGGGTATATTTTTGTTTTGATCTCTCTCACCTCTATATCTTTCACCTAGGAAACCCACCCACCCGCTCAGGCAAACACACCTACACACCCATGCTTACTACAATAAGGAAATCTAAGCTAAACATGCTTTTTGTCCCTTCTTTGCTTGCCTGTTATATTGCTTTTTGTTATTTTTTTTGTTACTTTTGTTTCAGTCTTGTTCTCTCTATCTCGTCATCTTATACCATGTCATATATGTTTGGCCACTAGGGGGCATGAGAAACAAGTGCTGAACACGAACCATTGACACATTTTCACCTTTATAAAGTTGCAATAATGAATGAACATGATAGCAAAGTAGCTGCCTATTTACACATTATCACATGTTTGATGGCGGGCAGTTAATGAAATCAATCAGTTTTCTTCTGCAGGACGAAACAGGACTAATAAGAAACAGTAAAGTTGTGAGGTGCAAAACTAAAACAGTGAGATTAAAGATGCTAAAATGCTCTGTAGAGTTCCAAAAAACCTCATAGTCAGGTGATAAAATAAACAACTACCTACATGGGGTCTGCAGGTGGACCTTTCTCACCATGTCACTTGAAATTCTGTTATTGTATACAGAGTCTCTTTGGCGAGCACTTGAGTATGGTATACCTTCAACCCTGTTTCCCCTCTTCTTCCTCCTCTTCATCCCTCCTTTTCGCCTCTTCTCCTTGTTGAATAATAGAAATGCCAAGTGATGGGAGCTCAAACATCAAAAAGCCCATTTCCCAGCTTGACAGAGCAATTTACCTTTCCCCATATTCACTCACACACGTAATTAAAGGTGGTGGATTGGACTGCAGCAGTATAGACTTGCGTATCTGTATAGCTGAAGTGACTCACACATGAGAATGCACACACACACACACACGCACGAACACACATAGCGCGAAAACATAAAACCGCCTGATTCACAGTGAGAGGAGAGTTTTTCGATTAGCGAGCGATGGATTTATACGCGACCGTCTCTGCGTCTCTGCAACACACACACTCACACTCACACTGTACGTTCACAAACAGTCTCTCCCATGTTCTGTCTGTATCTTCACCAGCCTCTAACTTTTCTCGCTCTCTTTAGGTGAAGTCACTGATTTTCTTTTTTTTTTTTCTTGTCGCCCTCATAAAAAATGAACAGTGGCACTAAATCAATTTTTATCACTGCAGTTGTTTCCTCGTTACATGTTCAAATTGCCCCGATCTAATAAAAAAAAGCAGCAGGGGTAAGAGAGATTTTTCATCCTGTCATCATCATCATCATACTCTGTCGTTGACGTCACCGAGACATCTTCAGACATCCTGAAAGTCCCTATGGATGACATCACCTAATTGCTTTAAAGTAAATGACTAAGTGGATTACAGCTTGTAATCTATTGATTTCTGGTGTACCCTTGAACCAAATTACTCATTTATCATATAATTACCAGCATTGCGTCTATTGACTACTCCCATGTTCTGCTTTTTTTCAATACTAAAAGAGGCTTGGGGCTGGATTTTGGAATTGTAATCTACTTCCTGTATCGATGCACAGCCTCTGATCTTCTCTGTGTCGTAGCATCGCCGCCAGATTTCCACTACTGAACTCGCAGGGCAAGGTCAAGCCTCTTGAGCTTGTAAAACAGCTTCGTAAGGTGACCCCCCGTTGGCAACGAGCGGCTTCGGCGAGGCCCGCTCAGACAGTGGCATAATGGTGCGATGATGTACCTCCGCGTATCGATTTAGTTACTGTACAGAAATGCACTGAGCCCGTACTGTACTGCATGGTGGAGAAACCCAACCCCTGGCAGCACATCAGAGAGGGCTCATATTCAATTCACTCAGCGTTTACTGCACTTGGAGGTCAGGGAGAAAAGACTGCCGCGCGCTCCTTTTTTTTTTTTTTTTTTAAAGCAACTCCTTTGGTGTTTGTCCAACTTTGAAGTCGCTTAAAAAATGTTAGTGAAGAGGGGGGACGGGGGGGAATAATAAGGAGAGGCTGCAGGAATATATATACAGGAAGTGCCCTTGGCCCTGTCAGCTAATTGGTGAGCTGAGTCTTGGAACGTTATGTCTTACCAGTTTTTTTTTAAATCAGCGACAGTATGGTCTATTGCTTAAAGACACTGTCATTCAACCAGAGGACAACAGTGAATATTATGGCGGAAGTGCCACATGGAGAAGTCCTTAAAGTTCAAGCACTTGACTTTAACTGACGCCTGTCCTCGTAGATTTAAGCAAAGACATCAAACAGACTTTTTTGCATCATTTACATTTAAACAACATGAGTAATTGAAGCTATTCCACATGAAACTGCTATCCCTGTGCCTTTTCTGAGGCAGAGAAGAGCTATTTCTTCATTTGACAACAGTGGAAGAAGCGCTGGTAGAAGTGCTGATAACAGTGTACTCCTGTGTTCATTAACAGTCTGTGTGGAGAACATTGGATTTTATTGTGGCATTTTATTATGAAGGTTTTCAGAACTGGACAAAAGTCTCAGACATAAGCCTAGTTTAAGACATATGACATAAGTCTAAGAAATAAGTTACCTGGTATGTTTTCATAATCAGACCATTTATTATGTTTATATTAGTTTTCATACATAACATTGCATTATATGTTGTAGAATGGCAAATGTGGTTGATGACTTATAATAATGGCTTTTTAAAATACATATTTTGTGTTCTTATATAAATCACAAATTTGTAGTCTGCTGCCAAAAACTGAAAAAAACAAACAAACACATACTTTGACAATCATTTTTATCTTCAGCAAAGCACTCTATTATATTTTTGGATATCTGCTGAAACTTGTCCTTTTCCTTACTCACACATCAAGACACACACACACACACACACACACACACACACCAGGCGCCTGTCTGTCAAAGCGGAGAGATGAGTGATCGGCTGATCAGAATGTAATTTGTGAGACAGTCAAAGAGACAGGGATAGATAGATAGAAAGAGAGATGTCTTAATGTGGTTGAGAGGAACGGCGTGACTTGGATTTGAACGAGGAAATGGGCTGAAGTTGATTTGCGAAAGAGCTAAACTGAGTGACTGTGAGAGTGTGAGCGAGTGTGACAGAAGGAGAGAGAGGGGGGGGGAATGAAATGACTTAGGATGTATCTGATCTCAGCAATTATATGTCAATTAACTGTTGCTTCATGTGAACAGAGAATAAAAGTAATATTTTGAATAGTGTGACTGGAGGGCTACCACTTTAGCATTAAAGGAACACTCCCCCTTTTTTGTAGTCACTAATCTGCAGGGTATATTTTTACTTGATGTCTTAGTGTGGTTTTAAACGGTACATCGCCTGCTGTAATTTTACCCTAATCCAGACAATACAGGCTAGTAATATTACACACAGCAATTTGCTCTCTCGCTTGTATCTCCCATGTGCCGGAGTGACACAAAAGGGAAAGATGACAAAGAGAAACATGTCTAGGAGGGTTACCGCCGATCATATCCGCCGTCAAAAGGCGAGTTGGGTTTCTATCACAGCCTGCTGGATATGAAACTGCCAAAAGTTTCCCCATTGTGTGTGCTTGTTATTGAGAAATGACTAATACCTGCCGGTGATCAGAGAGCTTAGAAAATAACACAAAAACTGCACTCCTAAAGAATAATGATGGAGAGATCCTCTCTCTTTTTTTTTTTACAAGGCACCGTATTTCTCCTCCTCCTCCTCCTCCTCTCTTGTCTCTCGCCTCCAAGGTTGTGTGTCTGTCGGTGTCTGCTCGTGATGTATGGCTTCATTTGCTGTGTTTTTCTGTGTCCGGCCGAATTCAAGACAGATGAGAGCAGAACAGAGAGACAGACAGAGAGGGACAAAGAGAAATAAATATATATAAATTAAAAAAATGTTTTAAAAAAAGTGGAAATGTGTCTTAAAAGGGGGAAAAAAGTGGAAATGTGTCTTTTAAAAGGGGGGAAAAGTGTCCAATCATCCAGTTTTCTGTATGTAATTATATATTTCAGATTAACACATTATATTTCATACAGATTATCAACTCACATGTGTAAATACTACATCAGAATATGTGTATTTCCACTAATGGCCATTCTGTGTGCCAGTTACTTGTGTATGTGTGTTTGTGTGGAAGTCGTACAAATCTGGGTGGCTGGCAGAATAAGCCATCCATCAGCCTATTGTGTAGTGATAGCACCTTATATTCTCTCCCCATATTATACAGATGGGACAATTACAGCCAGGCCTATAGCCGCGGCTAGCTAGGGACCGCGCGGGGCCCCATATGTGGAATGAAACATCATTCACAATTACATTTGTGTGTCTTTCTCATCCATCCTTCCCCGCATTCCTCATCCACAACCCCACCACCACCCCACCTCCCCACCCCTCCTTCCTCTCATCCGCCACTAGGCAAATTAAGAGCCTCTCTATCATGACCCAAATGAGAGAAACTCATTTGTAGCTGTTATTTATTTGTAATAACCCCCCCCCCCCCCCAACCCCCCCACCCCCACACTCCCCCTCCACCCTCGCCTTTGCTCTCCCTCTTTCCATCCACTTTGGAAAAAGACAAAAACACATAAAACAAGAGAGAAAAGCTATCTAAGTCCCACTGGAAGCATTTTTCTTGTCCATAAACACAGTCCATTATCAGTTTTGAAAACCAAAAAATGAATGCTTAAAATGGACCTTTTCTTCTTCTATGATCTCATTCTTTCTATCTTCCTCTCCCTCCGTCTCCTAATTCTCACGTTTTACTTCCACCTCCCTCACTCGGCTGTCCGCAGATGAATGTGTTTCTCTCTGCAGCAGCAAATAGGCCAGGAATGAAAATGCCATATTTAATATAAATAGGTGGTTCTCACTTAACTTACTGTCTCACACACACACACACACACACACACACACACACACACACACACACACACGTTCCCCAGCCACCTCAGTAAGACAAAGAGTCTTTGGCAGAGCAACTCCCGTTTCCCATCCCATTATCTGTTTTCTAAAACTCAATAATTGAACTGTTCCATTGGAATACATCATCCGCCCCACTATCACAAAACCCCATTGAATAAACTTCTCTTTCTGGCTATTGTGCTTGAGCGTGACATGTTTTTTTTTTTTTTTTTTCCTCTCTTCCCCTCCTCCCTCTATCAGATAAGCTGTATTACTAGCGCAGTATTTGTCCAGGCGCAAGTAATGACTGCAATTTGCTGCTATTTGGTGTCCTGTAAGATGCCTGTGCCTGGTAATGGTAGCATTATAATAGTTATCAGACACAGGTTACTATTATCAAGCTATGAATCTGCCATCAACCATTGTGTCCGACTGTACATCAGAATGACAGAGAGGGAGGAGATGCACAGCCTGCAGATGAAAAGGGGGGAGTTGCTGAGATCTAGATGAGAGACGTGCTGCTTGTATGAGAGCTGCCGAGAGATATAACTTGAATATAGCGTCATATTACTGTAGGAACGTATACACACGTGGCTCCAATTATTGCTACTCTTCTATTATATTAAAATATTGCACCTGAACAGTGTTGAATACATGTCTGTGTTTGGTTTGCAGTGGAACAAAGCAAAAAAAAAAGTTGTGAAAATTACTGTACTCTTGTTAATTCAACAAATATTTTATTTTGGACAAAAATATTGGTGCTTTTTAGAAGTTATCAGAAATAATAGATTTGTAATGATATTCAAAGGAGAGTAATGTGTTTGAATTTGAATCACAGGTGTTGCCAGTATTATTAGGGAAAAAAATGTCAGCAGATTTTTAAACAGGTGTTATTTGGGTAAACTGACCACAAATTGGGACTCTACATGGTTACTTCCTCTCCGGAAATATATTAAATCTAAATAAAGTAACATATTAACAATCCTGGAGTGAATATTACAAGTCTGGCTTCAAATTTCTGCCACTATGCCATCAGCCACGGATATCTTGTTCAGATCACAAGGCATACTGGATAATGTAGGCCCTGAATGAAACTGACACTGACAAAAAAATGACAGCATAAAAACATTCAAATGGACATTGAAAAACATCATGATGGTGCCAGTACAACTACAAAAATAACTGATAGATAGATAGATAGATAGATAGATAGATAGATAGATAGACTTAGTTTTGTGTGTTATTATGCCAGTAATTGATTATCGTGAGTATTAAACACTAAGTACAGCTGAGGCTGATGCTAACATCATTAGTTTCACAGATATTTAGTATTAACCAAAGTTTTTAGAGATTGACTTAATAATGGTGCTAGATGAAAAGAGAGGCAAACACCATGATAGATTAAAGATATCTCTGTGCTGTGCTGTGTGTCCCACATTAACTCCTGCAAAAAAAAAACCCAACCTCATAACCACTTAAAACAAATAACCAAGCTGTAGATATTCTGCTCACAGATTGAGGTCAAAATTCTTTATGGAACATAAAAAACTTTGAATGCAGACTCTGCAGACTATTTCTCCCACATGAATCATGACTGGAACAGATCCTAGCACAGTTCTCTGCAGGAGGGCGTCAGAGGCTGCCTCATGCGGTGGGAGTCTTCAGTCATCTGATAGAAGGAGGGGCTTGGGCAGGGTGCTACAAAATGACTTTTCTGACACACAGAGGTCCAAAACTAATGCACTGATTGAAATCAGTTAGATGGAAGAGAAATAAAAAGGTTAGGGGACATTTTTTGAAGTATATAGTGACATGAAAACCAACATATATATGCATGTGTGATTAATTATGCAGCAGCTGTACAGGCGAAAGACATGAAAAGAGCCTGATTTACTGTTTGAAGGTTGAGAAGTTAAAAAAAAAGGTACATGAAGTATAGTTTCCCCCTTTGAAGGTTTCTACACTGCTGTGCATGCAGCTGCTATCAGAATTCACCCTCAACACCTTCCAGCTCACCTGGCGTGCCCCCTGCCTCTGCAGTGTTATTGATGTCCTACGTCACCTGATGGAGGCAGCGGGGGGGCACGTGCGTGCATGTGGATGTGTCTTGGGTGGTCAGCGATGTATTTAAGTACTTCACTGTCCCAGGAAACTGGTCTCAAAGGCTGTGTTCAAAACTGCATACTACATATTACCTACTTCTATACTACATACTTCCATTCTACACACTACACACTAAACAACCAGATAGTAAGCAGACCGTTTACACTGTAGTAAACTACACGATAACCCACAATGCATTTCATTCCTACCTGAGCTGAAATCATCAGGCTGAAGCTGATTTCATTTTAGCTCTAACTCTGTAAATAAACCACTTTATCCACATTTCTAACCTTTTTAGGAAGAAAGTAAAGTAGCCCTTTAGATCCACAATGTGACGCTAATTTGTCCAAATAACACCTGTTTAAAGGTTTGTTCCTGTGAATTCGGAGCCAACCAAGTTAGCCGTAGCGAGTAACGCACTTCCTGTCATTTTCACAAAATAAAACACCTGTTGCCTTTTATTATTAAGAAAACCATAACAATAGAATTGGTGCTTTTATTTTGAAAACATGAAGCAAACATAGCCTCACTGTAGCTGATCTGTGACGTTTGTATTTTGAGTTTTTTTCAGAAGTTGCGTTGCATCTTGGGTAATGTGAGTGTGAGTAGTCAGCTCTTGATGCATACTCTGCATTTCTGGAGAATCTAGTAAACCATCCGGGAACTTCTCGCATACTCTAAATCACATACTACGCAGTTAAACACACTACATACTTCAAATGACGTCAGAGTTAGTACAAGTAGTAGGAAAGGATGCAGTTTCGAACAGACCCAAACTCTCAATTTGATCCAATCGTGACTCTTTCATTTGTTTTGTTTGTGCGTGTTTACTCGAGGCAGTTTCCTGTCTGCCAATTTGTCTGTCAGTGACGAATGAAATCCAACACATTGAGATAAAACATATGGATGCTGATACACTGGAGATTTGAGACATTGAAAAGAGAGCAGAGTAAAACAGAATGTGCACAGGTATGATTAAAACATTTCGAAATGTCCTCCTGAAGGATAATACCTCGTCTTCAGAGTATTCTACAAGCTGAGTGAAATTCAAGGTAATTTGTGTTTCTTGATAATCGTACACACAGATGGCGTTGGCGAAAGTGCAGTCAGCAGCAGAAAACATGTCTGTTTCATGATAACTGCAAAGACAACTTCCTGTGGAAATGGGCTTCTTAAATGATAATCCCTGTCTGTCTCACCGTCTCCCCTGATGTTCAGACACTTCTTTGGTAGCACTTTAAGAGGCAGGTAAATTTGGACAGCATTGTTTGATGTCCTTGTTAATACCCAAGTTCTCCAGTTTCCCCACAGAGATCATTAAAGTTTCATCTTATCTTAGACTCGCAGACACACAGATGGCAGCCATAGAGATTTAGAGAACAAAAGGAGTAATCCTCGATGTTTATCTGAATGGTGTACAATGAGATATTCTTTGCAAGGAACTCACAGACATTAAGCAAACGTAGTCCTCTTATGTTCTGATGACAGCTTATGTAAGTGTTGTTTTCAGTATGAAAAGAAGTAGATGGTCTAGTATTTCCTCTTTGCTTGGATTTCATTTGGGCACTGCCTGTTTTAATTTAAGGTTTGTACTTCTTGACAGAGCATAAGCTGGAAGGATTTTTAGTATATATCACAATTTACGCTCAAGGTTGAAGGAGTTCATGTGTCTGAATATGAAGTCAAGGTTTCATTACTGCATCAAAGGCCTTACTGAGGTGCATTTTTTACTCCACATCCTTAAATTAAGGGGATTTGAAAAGGATGGATTGAGAAAGGATTGAGAATGGTCAAAATCGATGAAGCAGAAGTCGAGATATTTAGACTCATAGTCCTGAATATGGGTCACACTCCAACCCATGTTGCAATGCAATAGTGTTTTTGTTACACCCTCCCTGCCCCGTAAACACTCATCTATTTTCAATTCCATGCCCCAAGTTAGCATGCCCCAACATGCTTTAAATGAACAACACCAAGAGTCTACAACTATCCTAAGGCAGAGCAGTACTTTGAGCTTATTGCTAACACACTGATGTTTGTTAGGTTTAATATTTACCATGTTCACAATCTCATTGTAATTAGAGCTAAACACTGATGGGCTTTATTTTTGCAGGTGTTTTGTCATATTGGCAAGTTTAACTTTTTGACCTGATGATGGCGCTGATGCAGATATCAGGTTATCATCATCGTGTTTGCAGTTTGTCCTGAATCGAACACAAGCCTGCGCTAGATTTCACAGTTGTCCATCCAATATTTATCAAGGTATATAACTTTAAACAAAATATCAACCTCATAGTGATGTTACAAGAAAGTAGGATCACCTAAGATACATCATATAGGAATCATGAATGTCTTTACAACATTTTTTGCCAATTCATCTTGAGGTATTTAATTCAAAAAAGGAAACAAATTATATTGTGGTGGCACCTGAAGTCAGAGGACTCACTCAAAAGAAATGAATCCAGGAAGCCTTGATAGATATTTGTCCTTAAGTAGTGCAGAAAACCATGGAGAAAAAACATCTGTGGCACTTTGTCTTAAGGTGAAATAGTATAGTGAATGTATTCTTGGAGCATAGGCAATCAAGCAGTCCGAAGCATATCGACTCAGGGTCAGACCCCGATGTCTTCATCAGGGTCAAACTCTAGATTTGATACGCGCTGGTCTGCTTGATTGCTTTATCGAGTGCTTTATTTTTTTATCCATGGTTTTCTGCACCACTTAAGGACAAACATAAGCAAGACTTGGTGGATTTTGTCTTTCGTACTTTTACCTGTCACGGTAAAGACCATCAGAAGCCACGCAGGCCTCACACAAGTCAGAATAATCCTGATAACACTGAAGACCCGCTCCTTATGACCATTAAACCCATCTCTATTTAGGAAAGTCAGTGGAGCGCCCCTTTTTAAAGTAGTGACTCTCCAACTTTTCAGTTTTTAATCAGTTACAACTCAGTTCACTTCATGTGTAGTCAATTTAATTTACTGTAATTAACATGCAAGAAGTGAAACAAACAAAACAATATTATAAAACAGGAGCAATAATCTGCCACCATGTTTCCCAGTATGTTTTAATGTTAAGTGTAAATTTGAAGGTATGAAGGGTGTAGTCCAGACGATAAAGTCCAGAGCACAGTTGTGAGAAATTGACTTTTTCTACAATCTGTTTAGCATCCCCTGAAGTAAACAGCTTACTTCCATTACTATTTTAGAACTGCGGGCAGTACGCAGTATATTAGAGGGAGATGTTTGTCAGAGGGCGTAATCTTAACTTGTGTGTTTGTTTACATGTGTTTAAGCCTGTACTTCTCCCCCTCCAGCTAGCCTTGCATGCAGCAGTATGGAGCTGTGAGCATCAGCTACAGAACTGTTTATCTCTGATAGTCACAGCACTTGTTCCTTTAATCTCATGTTCCAGGCGCAGGACACCTACGGTAGATCCTGTTTACACCCGGGCCTATGGTACGAGCTGTTTGATGGTGGTTTGTGTGCAACATTAACCAGGTCTGTGTTCCTGTGTCTGTGTTTTATTTCCAGGTCACTCGTGTGCCAGTGGAGAGCTGTGAGCAGTACGCCTCCTGTGGAGCCTGCCTGGGATCAGGAGACCCTCACTGCGGCTGGTGTGTGCTGCATAATGTGTAAGTGGCTATCTGCTCACTATTCAATGCTTACAGTTACATCCAGCTTGTGCCCTGATACGGCACTTCATTATAATCTGTCACTGTGATGGATGGAGTTGTGCAAATTCTATCAATTCTTTTTTTTTATTAGTCCTTTTTTTGTTTATGTTAACCATGTTTTATACACCTGTTTTTTATTGAATTTCAGTATCTGGGGATTTTAACATACCAAATGCCAAAGCTACAATGTTCCACCTTACTAGAACAGACAAAGTGCATGGTCCCAACATATATGTTTATCTTCATTGTGGAAAAACAGTATATGCTTTTTAAATAACACAAGTTAAAGAAAAATGAAACAAAGAGTCCAAAATGGAAGAAGCTGTCATATCTTATCTTTCACTATACCATTAACTTTTATTATACTTCTGAAGCATGAACTGCTATATTATTTTGTTGTTTGGCCCTCAATATAATGACAATAATGCTACTACTACTACCAGAAAATGAGTAGTGGTTTGCAAACAGTGACAGACAGTAGTTAATGTCTCTGGAATAAACTGTGTGAACTCATTGTCCTGCTAGCAACTGAGCTAACTGAATTAGAATCCTGAGAACATAACGGCATTGGTGAAAGGAGGTAAAAAACATTGTACGAAGAGGTAGCACTTTCCTGGCTTACTTGCATCTTAGCTGTCAGCTCGCAAGCTGCTAGCTCTGCAAGTTGCCCCTATAAGTCACCAAACCTCTATAACTGGCAATTTTATGAAGATGCATAGATGAATTTCACTGTGTCAATTTGTGGCATGATGGGCCTAAACACTCCAGTGAGCATCAAGTAAACTAATTGAACTTTCCGAAGAATGTAATTGATACTTAGCATATTGTCTTTCTCTGTTCAGCGTCCCATCAGTTGTTCAGTTCATCAGTTCTGCTGGTTTAGTCAGAGACACTTGCATCAGGGAATTGACCATTTATAACTAATTATACAATTAGATCTCAAAGAATCTGAAATGCAACAAGGATCCTGCTGGAAAAACAAGGTCTTAACAAACGCATACAGCACATATGAAGAGGTTGGGGTTGCAGAGTGCTCAGCTTGTAAAGGCCACCATGTATAACCGCACTGTTATGATTGGATGCTACTAGTCAGCTGGTAGCCAGTCTTCTGATAAATGATGGTGAGGCATGAATGAAGCAGCCGATGCCAATCAGCTAATGGAAGCGCGATTTCAGCGCTGTGCCTGAACTCATGCCACGCTCCATTTGATTTTCACTCTGCGTGTTTATCGAGCTGTATGTTAAACTGTTAAACTGCTGTACCGTGATTTTTTATCTTTCATCATGACAGACAGCCTCAGAATCATTTATCAGCGCTCCTAAACTTTGATAAATATTAGATTCATTCAGCATACACACATCTACAAGGATGTTGACTATCCTTCTCCTCCAAACCCTCTCAAGTCTTTTACAGTGCCACTCAAGTACCGCATTCAGTATATCACTCATGTAGTAATGTCTGCCAACAACCTGAAATATTAACAAAGTTGTGAAAACGTTATTGTGCATTTAATAAACTAAACACATCTGAATTATGTGCATTCCGTAGATGTTCGAGGAAGGATCGCTGCGAGCGAGCGGAGGAGCCTCAGCGTTTCACCACAAGAGCGGAGCAGTGTGTCCGACTCTCGGTCCAACCCGACACCGTCTCTGTCACCATGTCAGAAGTGCAGGTATGGTGTGTGTGTGTGTGTGTGTTCAGATGTGTCAATGGTGCGTCTGTTTCTGCAAGCACTGTACTGTACTGTATTGTGTGTGTGTGTGTGTGTGTACCTTTTATGTGACAGGAAGAAGTAGGAGAATGAAAGATAGACAAGAAAATTGAGTGAGATAGATCCCAGATGAGATTAAATGATACTTGTATTTCTGTCATCACTGTCAGTCTGTCCATCATTTTGGACTATGATGTGAAAAGTGAGATTTGAGACAAATTGGAGCAGATTTTCTGTTTGCAGGCAGCAGAAATCGTGCTTATTGCATCACTAATGCAACATATCGATTTTTAAATTGACTTCTGCTTTCTTTCCTCCTCACAGCTGGTACTTCAGACCCAGAATGTGCCCAGTCTGTCCACTGGAGTGAACTGCTCCTTTGACGATTACGTGGAGACGGAAGGTCGCATTTATGGTGGACGGATCTTTTGCCTGTCGCCTTCTACAAAAGAGGTGGCCCCCATCACACATGATCAGGGTAAATAAATACAAAAATCACAGCATGTTTGAAAGTTCCCAAAGTTGCTGACAAACTTTTGTTTTGGGGGAGAAGACTGGGCTCAGTCTGGGCTTTCCGGTCGAGCAGTTTTGTTTGCTGCTGCACAAATATAAAGGGTTTGCTTCGTTTAGCCTGTTCATTCATCTATGATTAAAAACACCAGACATTCTGCTGTTCATCTGCTTCTATTTCTTTTTAATTATCAAACTTACAAACTGCTTATTCACAAATTAACGGTTCAAAAACTCCAAACATGCATACGGACAGCTGAACCTTTTCCTGCACAGAGTAAACTTCTCTACAAACTTTATTGATTCTGCTTAAGCCTCCGCTTACTTTCCAGCAGAAACACCGTGGCTCTAAAATGTCAGCTACGCCAGAATTGACAAGTAACACCTTAAATGAGGCTGTTAACATTTCAGAATACATTGCCTGGGATTTGGCGTGATCCTCGGGTCATGAAACCCTTTTTCACGTACTTAGTGGAAGTGAAAATGTCAGTCGTACACTATGGAAATATAGGAAGACTTTTGAAAGGGAAAAGATAATATATAATGTGGATGTGTTGTGATTATTTAAAGGTGACCAACGTGTAATAAAGCTGTACCTGAAGTCAAAGGAGACGGGGAAGAAGTTTGCCAGCGTGGACTTTGTCTTCTACAACTGCAGCGTCCACAAATCGTAAGTTTTTTTGTACAATACATTAGAATTAGACTTAGAAGTTGAAGACAGGGTTGAGTAATAGCCCGTAAGCTATTTTAAATAGACAATGATATCACACACCAAGCGAGATGCAAGCTGGTGAAAAGCGCTGATCAATAGCAGAGTAACTCTGGTTCTTTACCAAAAGCAATAGCGCTGAAATATCGGCCTGCAAATAACTCTTATGGAGAATGGAAAGAACAGTGTGTGACCTCTACTAATTCATTATTCAATGTATTCAAGCTTTTTTTTTTTTTTTTTTTTTTTTTTTTTTTAACAAATCAATTAGTTAATTAAATCTCAAGCAATGAAGGGACTACTGGTGAGTGAAATAATAAATCGATTCCGCACCATGCAAGACCTAGAAAGGCAGCCAAGCTTGGGAGGCTAAAACATGTCCGTCGTGTTCCTTGGAAATGAATTATCCCTAATTTAAGTATGGGAATATTGCTAGACCTTTTTTTTTTTTAGCACTGCTTTGGAAGCTGCTTACATATTTCTGTTTCTCTGGGTGGCTGAATGCAATATTTAAGAAGGAACATCAGGGAAGGAGAGAAGGAAATCCCACACACTGTATCTTTATTAAGGTAACATTCTGTTTCAATTTAGTTCATTTAAATTGTCATAGATAGTATTTAATCATAGTCTACAATCCTTTTTTTACGTCAACAATGTTATTTTAATATAAATGTCAAACCTGAAGGATTCACAACTGAAGCAGTCTGTAAAACGTACTAAACATTTAGTAATATAACAACTGTAGCCTTCTAGAAGCCGCTAGATTACACCAAGCACCAATTAGCGTCAGATTTGCCACCATTCATCACCGACTCTGCCACCAATGCTGCTGACTGCAGCTAAACAACAATACGCAATTTAGCTTGAAGTTGCCAGATCATCAAGTCTGGTATACCGGTATCCTGCTCTTTCAGTGTGTATCATAATGACCCACTTTTTTCTTTTTTTTCTTTTTTTTTTTTTACAGAAAGCACAGAAAGCTGGCAAATCAGCAATCCTGATTATAATACTGTGCTCACTATAAATGATAATATTGTTTAAAATGTAAAAATATTGGAGTGGACAATTCAGCAACAGCTTATTCCTACTGTCGTTACCCATATATATATATATATATATATATATATATATATATGTGTGTATATATATATACACCTACAGTATGGTTACTCATGGTTTCTCAAGTCACTCATTCATTAAGAAATATTGGCAAAGGGTATGAAGTAAAATTGCTAGAATTGCTGCTTTGAAAGCGAAAAAAACCCACAGTTGCAATATTAGTCATAAAAAAACAATTCAGCCTTATGCGTGTTCTTTCTTCTTGTGCCAGTGAAGCACATACTCCGTTACGGAGTCCACAGAGAGGAGAGGGAGAGTAGAGCGAGAGGCCGAGCAGCACTCAGATCAGCCTGATAATGAATGAAGAATGTGTTCTTAATTGACCTGCCTTGTTAAATAAAGGTTAAATGAAAATAAATAAAATGTCATTCCCTAAATGACTCTTGGCTGCTCCCTTGACGTGGCTGAGTGGGATCCACTGCTCAGAGTTTCACACTCTCTCTTTCACTCTACTACCACCATCCCTGACTTTCTCTCTCTCTCTCACTCTCTCTCTCTCTCTTTCTCTACCCCCTTCCACCTGGCACAGGCTCGCATCTCTCATTTAGGTATCTGCACTTTATGTCGATACACCTGAAATGAAAATGCATCTGCGGCATGCTCGAAGTGGATTTCTCTTTCTGTGGCCAAGCTTAGATTAATGACCGCATTACTTCCTTGTATAATGCTCACATCATGTAATATATCCTAAAATAAACATAAGAGCATCCTGAAAATGCTCGTCACCAGCCAATATGTCTTCTGAACTGGCCCTTAAGTGAAGCCTTTAATCTTTTTATGGATTCACTTAATTTATGGCTGAATGCATGACTGACCACCTGTTGATTGGACATAGGATTTTACACATTTGTTCTATTCTGGCACCTATAATCATTTATTGATTGTCCTATATCTTCAATTGTATTGTTATGGATATGGAACCTGGATTCATTCCACTCAAGCTGAGATGAATGTATCTTTTAAAGAGAGGAATGGGGAGTACTGAGAAAAGGGAGTTATAATCACCAGGAGATAAGGAAGAGCATAAAAGAATTGGAAAAAGAAAATAGAACCAGAAACTAAACTTAAAAGCGTTTCTCTTTTGCCTGCTTACGTTTGCATTCTCACAACAGACAAAGAACCATGAAGATTAGGCAAATAAAGCAGCAACATATTAAAATAACTGTGGTACTGAATGTAACCTGTGCTTCCTCTCTTTGAAATGGAGATCAAGTTCACGACTTCCTTAAAAGGCTCCCGGGCTGCTGGACAACTTCTTTTTGAGTGAACGAACAAAACAGAGCTAATTACGACAGTAACCTTTAATTCCTGGATCACCAACATTACAAGCGACTGGAAATAAAGAGTGTAAAATGCACTTTTCCCTGCTGCCACTCTCTTTTCATCCCTCCCCCTAACCCTTCAGCTCTTTTCCTCATCTTCCCACCTTTTCTCTTGACTGCTTATTACTTCCTCTTCTCCCATCCCTCTCTCCCTCCCCCTCGACCCCGACCCCTCTCCTTACACCCCCCCCCACGCCCCCCCCACCCTCCAGACCCTCTCTCACCTCCCCACGGCCTCCCTTTTCTTGCCCCTCTCTCATTCATCAAGCCCATTTATTGCCTGCGCTCTGCTCTCGGCCCTGCATACATCTGCATAGTAATAGGCCGTTAATTAGCTGGAGCCGGGGCGCCCGTGTGGAGATGGTCATAATGGAGTGGGCTTGGAGAGAGAGCTCACCTGGGCCACTTCTCAGGACCTCCAGGCCAAGTTCAATGGCTTTGATTCATTTTGTGAATATGTGTGTGTGTGTTCTTTGTGAGCTAAAAAAGCGTACAGGATGTGTCAAAGTAACTGCAAAAAGAGCACTATAGCAGCTATTTATGCATATTTGCATCCATGCAGCAGGTGTTTTTTCATTCAAGTGTGTGTGTGTGTGTGTGTGTGTGTGTGTGTGTGTGTTTATACTCTGTACCCCTGATTAACCAGCCAACCTAGCCCTCCTCTCTTTGCTGCATAAACAGACGCGCCGCTGTTTAAACCTTTGATGTCGGCTCTGCCCCCCCCCCCCCCCCCCCCCAGGACTCCTGCAGGACTGTAAAACTACAGTGCAGTTATTACCGCAGCAGCTGTAACATAAACCCACATATTATACACCGCCACCCTCACAGCCGCCCCCCCCCCCCCGCCCCGCCCCCCCTTTTCGCCGTCACCTTTCACCTACGAATCTTTGACCCCCGCCTGTAGGGAACCCATCGTTGAGTAAGCAGATAATGGAGTTCTCCTTCGTGGGCGTGGCGGGAGGGCGAGAGCACAGACTCCTAACAGCAGACAGCACAGACGCACAAGCAGAACAGCCGCAGGCGAGCACCCAGACGGGGCTCGCGTGCAACCTCACACAGCCTCACGGGGAAAAAACACACTCAAAAGGTGGATGCAGCACCGGCATCACCAGGCGCACACACACACACACACACACACACACACACACACCAACAGGTGCACACACACAGGCAGGCAGGCAGGCAGGCAGGCACACACAGAGACAGAAGGCATAGACTTGGCACGGCGAATTACGCTGCAAGCTATTTACATACGCTGTTACAATATTAGAAATTTGCATTAAAAAGAAGGTTTGGAATAGTTTAATTGAGCATGCGGGAGGAGGAATAATGCATCTTTTAAAGAGAGGAAGAGAAACAGGAGGGGAGGGAGCGCTGGAGGGAAGAGCGGGACAAGGGGAAGAGAATTCGCTTTCCTCCCGAGAGCAGCGGAGAGGGAAAAACAACTGCGGTGGAGGCACGAAGAGAGTAAAGAAGAGATATAAAGCTGAGTGTTAGCCAACGAGGAAGAGGGACAGAGAGAGAGATTGCGCCCTTTGTGTCAGGAATAATGCGTCCCACACAGCTAAAAGGTTAGCGCCCCAGCCTCAGGCCACCATGACCATTACAATATGAAAAGGCTGAAATCCATGCAGTGAATAGGAGGACTCGAGGGAGGGGACCAGCCCACGCTTCGGCCCCCAGAACGGGCTCTCGTTTTCCAGGCAGGCCATTCACTGTTGCCTCCCGTCCGGAGCAGACACACATCGCCACAACTACTGTATATCATCCACTGACACAACTAATCCAAAGCTTTTTCTGTGCTTACATCAGCATCAAGTTGATTTTTTTGTCCAATTTTCAATCAGTGTGACCCAGTCTTATTAAACTGGGGGGGGGGGTTGAGACCTGCAGACGTCCTGCTTTAGGACATCGCCCTGACAAGATGCAATAATATCTTATAATGAGTGTGAATCCCCTGTTGAGAATCTAATCTTCTGATTTAGCTTCTGTGCTGTATAACTTAATGATGTATGCAGTAGTTTATTGCTGCTCACTTTGGTGCTTTATTGAATAAAACACAAAGTGGCCTATTTATAGGTTACAGTCAGTCCTCTATATCTTTTAAACACCATCCACAATGGATCACTCAAACAAGGTTACAGGGTTAAAGACTTAATTCCCTAATTAAGAAATCGACCGCAGCTTTATTTGTAGCTTTATCTACATTGGCCAAAATTAAATGAGCATATGATTGTTGGCTCCTTTCATATGTATCTGTAAAGGCTCATCGCTCGCATAGTCAACAGCTTTCGTCCCATCGATCTCGCCTCGCTAGAACAAAAGCTCGGAGAAGATGAAAAAGCATTTGACCCGGCTCTGTTGCTAGGCCTTGTTAAATAGCAGGGGGATTTTATTGACTACATTGCAGCAGCGCGGCCACTTACCCAAGCCGGTCGCCCAGGCATCGACAGCTTTACCGTAGGACAAGTCTCCACAGCACAGGTGACCCAGAGGAACGCTACCATGTCAACATGGGTGACAGCTCATGCATGTGCGCACGTCTTAGTTTGCCAGTGTGTGTTATCAGACTCGCGATCACGCACATACACACACACACGCACGCAACAAGAAATCGATGAACCCCAGGGTTAATAGTGGAGAGGAACTGGCTCACCAGCTCTACTAACAAACATCAGACTGTTAGCATAACCTCAGTCCACCCTTCTCCCCATGGAAATCAACTGGCATTGATTATAAAGCTCTCACTGCAGTTCAGTCCAGTCTCACTGGCTTATCACTACATGAACCTCCTCCTGTCACTCTGTCACTCCTTTTTTTTAAGTTAACCCTGGAAAATCTGAATAAACCAAAGACAGAAGGATAAAGAGGGAGCAAGGATTAGACTGAAATCCAATGAAAAGTCACTCTTTTCAGCAGCCGGGGTGGCATTGTGAGCCAAACAATTGCTTCTGTATTTGGGGGACCCAGTTATAAACCTCAGCGGTGTCTCATTGTTATGGTGTGTTTCCACCAGACTCCTCACATCGCTTGTCAGTCAAACATTGTAGGTGGTACTGTAATATACTCTTCCTTTAAATTTACTTTTACAAAGCTTGATTCTTAAAACGTTGTGTTTCAAGTCTCCGCCAACTCCTTAGAAGAATATGTACATAGTGTTTTTACTGGTGTTTAGTGGCTAAAAACAGCTGTGTGCTACTGTTGGAAACTGTCAGTAAGAGATGTGGGAGTAGACCGTGCGTTAATTGCTGTGTCCAGACTGTCTTTTCTTGCAAACAAATAAAGATTTTCCCTAAGAATAAACCTTGGGTGACAAGGGAGGTCAAGGCTGCTATTAATAGGAAGAAAACTGCATTCTTTATAGATGACAAAGATAAGATTAAAATTGCACTAAAGGCCCTGGAAGCAATGATCTAAGAGAATAAGGAAAGGGTTAAAGGAGAGATTTCCAATAGTAATACAAGGGGCAATGGAGTGGCATGAAATCTATTACTGGCTATGGGACCAGTAATCCCAGTTTCCTTGGTATATGTAAATGGAGCTCTTGGGAAGGTTTGATGAATTGGATTTGTCTGCTTTTCAGGAGAGCATCCTCTCGTCTCTTACACAGAGTTATCCTCAGGAACTATAGCCCAGTTATTAATGTTGATGTTGATAAGGTTCAACAGTAGTTAAGGCGCCTTAAGGCTAACAAGGCAACGGGCCCTGATGGTGTCCATACACGCACCCTGAAGTCTATGCTGACCAGTTGTGCTCAGTACTTTTCTAGTATTTTTCTTTGTGTCTGTCTTTATCAAAAATTCCAGTCAGGTGGGAAACATAGTTTATTTTTCCAATTCCCCCCAAATCTGGGTGTTACTAATCTTACACCTATAGCCCTGATGTCACATGTAATAAAATGTTTGGAAAGGGTTTATCTTGGTATATCCCTTGCAATTCCTATATCGGAAAGGTGTGAGAGTAAATGATGCTCTACTTTTTTATACTTCACAGCATTATAGCCACCTTGAAGCAACTACCATAAATGAATAGCATGTTGGAAATAGTCTCATTTGTTTTCTTGACAATGTAAAATGACAGGTAAATGGTTTCTGCATGAATTTTTAAAAAGTGCTCTAAAGTGTTAATTAATGAGCTATAGCAGGTGCTGGTTGGCACATTTCGTACAGAGTCCTGCAAGCTGCCTTCCTCCTCAATTATACTAACAGTCTGCTGGTCGTACAAATGAGAATTATATTAATCTTCTTACCTAACGCTTAGCAAGAAAGAGAATAAGCATATTTCCCCAAATTTCAAACCTAGCACCAACTTCCTGCCTCCACTCCTTAATCACCACTATGATCAAATGTTAATTAATGAAGCTGTAATAAAAGCATATGAGCTTCTTGAGACCCCAGTTTGTGATTTAGCAAAAACATTTTGATTAGAGCTTCACTAGAGCTCAATTTTCAAAGTAATTTCCATTGTAAATATGATTTTAACTGCTACGAGGAATAAATGTGAGGCTGTTTTCCCACAAATGTAGCGTGGCATTTGTAGAGCGAGCACTAAAAAAAGTAAGGTATTACCTCGGTGTAGAGTCAGTAGTGATGTGCAGCAGCGTGAAAGTAATTGTGAAGGCTGATATCTAGTTGATGGACACATACGATGGACTTTACAGGATCCCAGTCGGTGCAGTAGGTGGATGTGAGTTGGGAAGCAGAGCCTGTGGGGGGGTTGAGTAGGAGGAAGCCTGATTGAGTGCAGTGACAGTAATAGGAGAGGGAGCTGACATAACTTGTAATTAGAGCCTAGTTTTCTTCAGCCAGTTAAGTGAAATGAAGTTCAGATGTGGTGAAAAGACTACAAAGACTTGCTTTAGTTAAAAAGAACATATCAAGGTCTTTTAGAGTTACCCAACATGTACTTCTGTCACTCTCTGTAATTAATGTGTTTAACCTTTGCAGCTCAAATGAAGTGGTTGCTCAGCTGACAGAGACCTCGTGCATTCAAATGAGAAGAATATGACAGTAAAGATTGAGAAGTGGAGACTTTGTTCTTAAGGATTGACTGACAGAAAAAAGGGAGATGCAATACAACACCGACATGAAAACACTTGAGGAAGCTATAATACAGACCATATGAAGTGTTCTTATCCATTGAGGATAATATTTTTGCCATTATTAAGGTTTATTTTTACTTTTTTCATCACGACAGCGACACTGTGGTACACTTAACAACAAATGAACAACTGTTGATTTGTCTCTTCACTGTTATAATTTAAAGACCTCAACTAACCTTTATATTTTTACACAACCTTTCCTCCTTGTTTTTTTTTCTGGTAGCCATGATAGCCTTGTTTTCATCTGGTAATCCATGCTCCAATGTGTATATATTCATTTCGCTTCTTCAACTCTGAGGAAGAAGAGAAAAAAAAAGTGTGTTATATAAAAACAGGCTTATCTTGGTCTGCCAGCTTACTTCAGTGTAAGCCTCCAAGCATGGAGAATAAGAAGGGAGGAGTGGATCGCAGAGGATTCTTCCCCTGTTCTCTCTCGGCTGTTTGCAGTATCCGCCCTGGCCTCTCTGACAGCTGGAGTAAAGTCTTAATGCACAAGGCCACAGTTCCACTTGTCATCCCAACGTGATTTTTGGAGATTTGGTCATAAACATTTGATGTTGTGCGACTGCACTGATGCGTGGCCACACACGGCCTGTCAGAGCGTGATACGCGTCCCCCAGTCGAAGCTTTTCTTTTGATGTGTGCTTCTACTCTTCCTCCACTCGGCAACAGTTCGCCACGAGCGCGTCGCACCTAATCTGTGATGAATCCAGGTCATAGTAGCTGTGTTCCAGCACAGGTTTATGTTAACTTTGATGAGCAATTTAGAAGTTATGAGTGAAAATAGCACATTTAAATGACATTTCCTACATTAAGCACTCCAGTTTTTTCTTTTTTAAGTTTTGGAAGAAGATATTTCCTAGCTTATGTTGTCCTAAATGCTGCAATCACAGTTTACACACCACTCATTGCAAGGTGTATTTCCTTGAATTTGTCCTCAGATCTTCCCACATGGATGTTTTATCATTTTTCTTTGTGTAGTGTTGAACAAGTCAATTTTTTGGATCAAAAGTGAATGGATGAAGTCACTTATCAAGCAATAAATGTTAATCATTATACCTCCAGCCTGTAAAATGTGCTGCTTTTTCTTGTAAATGTGTTAATAGAATGTATTTAAACTGGGAATTCAATCAGATATTATATTGAATAAACAATGAATCCGTTAATTAGGCAAAGTAGATGACAGATCCATCAATAATAGAAATGCTCATTAGTAGCAGCCCTGGCTTTGTTACCTTGTCTGATTCACTAGATCACATGATAATCCATCAAAGTACAAGTTATGTGCTTGTGCCCCAACTGCCGATGGTCCAAACCAGCTGCTTCACAAGCTAAGACGATGATAGACAGATGGTTCATCCAATCACCTGCCAAGTATTTTTTGGAAGTAGCCCTTTTCCAAACAGTTCCCAACTTCTCAGATGTTTCTGTGTAACTTCTGTGAAAGCGATGTGTACACAGAGGAAATGTATTAGTGATTTATTTTAAGTCGTAAAATGACTTATTGGAAATTCATCAAGAGCAAAGTTGCATTCACAAATGTGAGAAGAAAAATCTTTCAGTAGCAGTCATCACACACACACACACACACACACACACACACACACAGACACACAAATACGCAATTAAAATGATCTGTTAAAGCCTTTCAGAGACATGAGTGTGTGTGTAACTTATGTTTGTGTTGCACTTTCAGCTCAGAACTGGTTGAGGAATTTTTTAAATGAACCTTTTTCTGTGATCTGTGAACATATTTTTTTTTTACTTTGGACTCAACTAATCAATTATTAATCAGTACACTTGATATTTGACAGTTTTTTGCTGTTTCATCTTGGTTTATTTGGGAGAAAAAAACAACAACAGGATAGTTAGCGTTAGCATTGATAACCAGCAAGGCTGACCAAGTAAAGAAAAGGAGGCAAAATCACACAACTTCATCAAAAAAGTTGAAAGGAAGAGACATTACAGTACAGATTTGTGGACTTTAAAATGTGGTTATCACGATAAAAATGTTAACCCCCCCCCCCCCCCCCCTCACCTTTCTCTCCTCTTTCTCTCACATTCTCACTCGCTCCAGGTGCCTGTCCTGTGTTAATGGAAAGTTCCCCTGTCACTGGTGCAAATATCGCCACATGTGCACGCAGGATGCCAGCGACTGCTCTTTCCAGGAGGGACGAGTCAACACTTCTGAGGTGAGGGTTTGAGTGCATACACACACACACACACACACACACACACACACACATGCAAAAGCTCACACAAGCATCAATGAGCACATGTAGTTAAACATATTCTACACCAGCACTCACACATAAAGACGCAGATTCACACACAAGGACGCAACATATATATAAATTGAGAATTAATGCATAAGCACGCATGCACACTCACGTCCATATAGTGTCATAGTAATGCCAATGATGCAGCTGGGACCATTGGAGTGTGTGTGTGTCTGTGTATGAATGATTGCTGCTGTGAGTGGCCCAGCAGCAGCTGTTGTACTCCAAGCAGCGCTGGATTTATTCACTTATAAACAAGTGGAGGTGAATGAGTATGCAAATGGAAGCACACGCTACCGTACCAAATGTTATATTTGCATGAAAACCCTCATCCATCCCTGACCTGACTGGCTCACACATTCCCTCCGTCTCAGTCTCAGTCTCAGTCTCTAATTCTCCAATTCTCTGTCACACAGACAAACACAAATGAACTTTTGTGTCTTCAGAAAGTTGCACTAAATATCCAGCCACCTTTACTGCAGTTTCAGACAAACACTTAGTTGAAATTTTTGTTTTAAAGGTGATCCAATTTTTCCCACTATCCCACTCATCTCAGTACTTATCTTTCATTTTTCTCTTTTCTTTCCTCTGACAGCTTAGGTGAAAAATTTTATTTTTATTCTGAGTAACATTTTATATATTGATGGATACAAATACACTGTCTTCTCTCATTCAAGCCTTTTTCCCCCCCTCTACTTTCTTTTGACTTCTCTCCCTGTCATTCTGTCCCTCACTCACTCTTTCTTTGAAGAAAAAAGTAAGATGATGAAATGATATTATCAGAAAACATACAAGAGTGTGGTTGATCATGTACTGTAGGAGATGTGTGTAATTGTGTGTGTGTATGTTTCATGTTCAAGTTTGTATATATGAAGAGGGTTGTGAATCCATCCATGTGTATTCTAAAATGTATGTCAAAGTGTCATAATACAACAGTCATTTTAGAACTGTGTATGTGTGTGTGTGTGTGTGTGTGTGTGTGTGTGTGTGTGTGTGTTTGTGTGTGTATGTGTGTGTGTGTGTGGGCACAGAGGTAGAAAAGAGGTGGGTAACACTTGACTCCACCCTGTCATCACATGTTACACCCCCCTGTATAAAACACACACAGGCTGACATCCATCCTCATTCTGTTTAGAGAACCAAACAAATTCACTCTTTTCTTTCTTTCTTTCTTTCTTTCTTTCTTCTTCTTTTTAAATTTTCTCCCCATTTTTCTTCTGATGTATTCTATCTATGGTGCAGGAGTTGCCATGGCTACCTAGACACTTTGAATGTCAGGGCGGTTTTGCTGAATTTTGATGGGCGCGCACACACCAATACCATCACCACATCCTTACGTTGGATTATTGTTATTAAGACAGCAGACAGGGAAGAGACAGACGGCTGTTTGGGCCGAGTGTTCCCGTCTCTGTCATTGACTAGGTAACTTTTTTTTTTTGTAGAAACACATATGCACACTTGAGCCAACAACAGACACACATTTATCTCCTCCAGCCTTGATTCCATTTGAATTTGCCAGCTCGTAAGCCCCCGCTGAAAGCAATATCGCCCATCTCCACCGCCTGAAAAAAAAACAAAAAAGTCCCCCCCCCCTGTGTCATTAGCAGACAGTTTCCAAAGTGATTGAATTCACACTACACTGGTTATCTTCCCAAAGGTATTTGTCATATTTCTCGAGGCTGACTTCACTTCATATCTGGTATCTACGCCACAGGTGAATGAAAAGAAAAAAAAGAAAAAAAAAACACTTTTTCTTCAGCGCGTGTGTAAACAAATAACCGCCAGTGTATAATTTTTTGCTCGCTTAAAGTAAATATAATTCTCTGCTGTCACTTCCTGGATATGTAAATATATATAAATCAGCTGGTGTTGTGACAGCAGATAAACAGAGAGGCCCATTAGGAGCGACCAGGCAGAAAATTGCCAGAGTTGGAGAAACACTTGAGAAGGCCATCAACAGAAATGTGCATAAACACAAACAATGAGAGAAACAAACACCGGGACAAACAAACATGGAGACAAACAAATTTGCTCTGCTCCAATGAATCCCAGCATTGGGGCTGGTGGAGCCGACTGGGCCCAGGGGTTGGTTCAAATGACTTCATTCAGATTTGGGAAAAAGAGAGACAAGGGGGGGAAGGCAATAATAAAAACCAGCACAAAAAAAGTAATAGAAAAAAAAGCAGGTTTGTTTGCATTTATTTTCCCGTCTGCCAGCTTTGCCTCTCTTATTCATTTGTTGATTGCAGTTCGCTCGCTTATTAATTAAGCCGTTCATTCATTTTACATGGGGGTCGCTTTTTTTTATTTTTTTTAACTCTGGATATTTCATGTCCCAAATATGAATTAATGCAGGAGGTGACTGACAGCACAGACATAAAATGGATGCCAAGTAACACCCAGATAGGAAGGGGCTTATTTGTTTGTGTTTGTATGTGTGTATACAACTCTACAACTCAATGCAACATCCATTTAATTCAGTCATGACCTAAGCTAGTCTAGTTATTATTGACATATTGCCTTCATGTATCATTGGATATGTCATAAATATGTGTAATACACACACTAACTGGGCAAAAATGGGAAAAAAACATCTTAGAAAAGGATATCAAGACTAAGTCAAATGTTTTATTTGTAACTTTGGACTCAAATTACAAGGATAACTTTCAGCCACACACACACACACACACACACACACACACACACACACACACACACACACACACACACACACACACACACACACACACAGTCATCTAAAGCTCTGTCATGAATGTTATACTGTATCATAGTATAGTTGAAGCATTAGACTATATGGAGAAAAAACTACCTTTAGATAAGGCCTCTTTGCAGTACAATGCAATGTTCAGATAGATATACTTCAGGTAGATATACTTTATAATGTAAGCAGCATATTTCTACAATCACCAGACACTGATAAACCCCAGATTACCTCCAATGCTGACATTTTTCATGGCAGCTACGGTATACTTAATGTGAGGGAAGTACAATGGGAATGGCAAACAAGCTGTGGTTAAGGTTAGGGAATCAAAGTACCTGGTTATGGTAACAGTGAATAGGAGAACATCTACAGCAAGTAAAGTCCACTCCCATCCACCTCCCGCCCACCCCCACCCCCACCCTCACTGTCCTCCTCGCTACATGTATGGAACACTACTTCCTGAATGTTGGCATTAGACATAAAGGTGCAGAATCATGCTTTATGTAACTACTAGATACACTAAGCAGGATAAAGCCATTTAAACTCATAAAGTGGAAACAATGCAGTGTTTTGGTTCCCAATAAACTACACTCAATCACACATTTTTAGATCAGCTGTTTCTTTTTGATTCTTCTATTCATTTGTTCACAAGTGCAGCTTCTAGAAGGTATTTATTTGGGCTGGATGTATTCATTACGACATAGCCTGTGAGTGAAGTTATGCAGATCTGTCAAAGGAAATGCTTATTATGAGCCAGAGATTGTTCTGCATCAGCCTTTCTCCAACTGTTTATTTTACTATGGAGGCGCTGACCTTTTCACTGTGTGAAGCTGCAACTCACCAGCTCTGACTGCTCTCACTGTGATCTTTCTTTCTTTCTTTTCTTCTTTCGTCTTTCTTCTTTCTTTCATTCTTTTGTTCCTTCTTTCTTTTTCTTTCTTTCTGAAATGTAGCTTTTTGTCTTACTTCCTTCATTAATTGCCTCTATATTTTTTCTTTCATTTCTTATTTCATTTTCCTGTCCTCATTGTCTCACGTCACTGTTTTCTCCCTTGTTTTACCTTTCTTTCTCTCTCTTTCCTCCCTCTTGCCCCTCCTTTCCCTTATCTGTTCTTTTTTCTATTACTCTTTCTCACCCTTTCCCTCCTGGAAACCTGACCGCATTACACTCAGTGAACTACAGTATAGGACCATGATGCATTGCTGCTGCACTGGGGATTGAACCTGTGGCCTTGTAGCCTAGCCTCATTGATAATCATTAGCAGGCTTTGTTAGGCTACAGATGAACAGAAGGTGAATACAGATATGTGGATCAGTGTTAGCCTTCGTCCTGCTAATTAGAGGATGAATCACTATGATGAGTGAGTTGGCCGGATGCTCATATGTTTTTGTCAAGTCACCTCGCTGCTGCTGCAGGAAAACGCAGCACCGCAAGGGTGCATGCATGCATGCACGTGCACACAAGCTGCAAAGGCCACAAGCCAGCAGTTCTACACGCATACTCCCATAGTGTCAGTGCTCAGAGCATTCTGTACTGGATTCCCCTTCTCATCTCTAACCCACCGAGCTCTTCTTCTTGTCCCTCAATCCCTGAACAAGTCAATTAGAAGGAGCCAGACACCCTCTCTTTCTGTCTCCCGGCTAAGGTTGTCACAGTTGCAGCTTTCTTACCATTGTTACTGCTTGCTGGAGCTCAGGCTGGTACACAGCTCTGAGCCGCCCAGCTCGGAGGCTCTGTGGTGTGGGCTGGCACGGAACAAGCTTCCCCTTCTCCCTCTAGGTCTCGCTGGCTGGGGGAGCTGCCTGCCACTGATAGACTCAGCTGTGTGTGTGTGTGTGTGTCTATATGCGCATGCACTTGTGTGTTAATTATTCAAAGTGTATTAAAGCTTAAAGATGCATCTCCAGATGCCTCTCTGATCGTTGGCGTGTTTAATGGAGAGAGACAGATGAGATGAGAAGCGAAAGGTGGAGCATCCACAATAAAACATACAGGGGGGAGTGTTGCAGTGGCCTAGTTATTAAAGAAGAAGCAAGCTTGCTAAAACAACCAGGGGCCTCATTAATAAAACTGTGCGCAGTATATACAAAATATTAGGAAAAACGCCTTCTGCAAAAAAAGACAATTAATAAAACTATGATTACAATTTTCATCATGCAGGTTTCTCTTTTAATCAACCTGTAATGTGGCAAATCCAGCTATGTCAGCTCCATATACATGGTTAATTAAATGCATATACACCAAATACACTTGATACCAGCTCTGTTAATACATCTGCCAGTTGTTTTAGAATAGCAACAAAATTTTAATTTAATAAACAGATAATACATGGAAGTGATATCACAAGACTGAAGTGTGTTCTGTTTTCTCTATGCAGAGGAAGGTCTGAGGTCACGATAAGATGGCTCTAATTAAGTTTGTGTGAGGAAGCTTGTTTTATTTCTTCTGGAATGATGATGGACAGTGAACGTGCTTAAGGCCAATCTATCAACAAGCTTTGTGAAAATGAGGATACAATGAACATGAGGTTTTTAGTTGACATACTTAAATAAGACTTGTAAAAGGATTTAGCAATTAAGACAGCAGTTTATACAACATTGCAAGAAGGACATAGACAAAAAAGGAAGAATAAAACAATAATGAGCACAAGGATATAGAGTTAGGTGGGTTAAGTAAGAAGAAGAAGAAGAAGAAGAGGAAGATATGTGTTTGAGGGAGCAGCATTAATGAAACTGCACAGAAGCAGAGCAAGGAGAGAGCAAGGCGATGAAAAGAGGAGAAGGATGGAGGATGCGAGAGATGTTTAAGCATTCAGAAGATGAAAGCGTACTTGAGGGTCGTGACACCACCAGTGCCTCATGTCTCCTTAGAATCTACTTAATAATTCCATGTCATTTAGTTAATGCTATCTGCCCTAGTTTCTTCGTTTCCTCAAGCTCTGCTGCTGAAAAGCATTTAATTGCATCACATGTTTGTCGTTAAGATTATCCTTAGAGCTACATAACTTTCTTTCATCAGTAGGACAGGAACAGGAAATATTCAAATGTCACTGATGATTTTCTTTTCTTTTACATAACTACCTTATACTTAGCTTCCATTCATGGCTTTTTTCACACAGCGGGGTAGATGCAGCACTTTTTGTGTAATTAACTGAGCTTTATGAATGTATTAAAATAGCAAACATATTGAGACTTGCATCACTCCAGTTTTTCAAACATATGACCCTTTGTAATACGGTTTCTCATCTGACCCCACTGCTCCGTCATGCTCAAGGCTTAATAAAACTCATTCCACTGTTGCTCTGAAGGCGCATGAGTAATCATATGTGGGAAATGAGTTTTGGAAGAGTTTTGGAGTCTCAGTGGATTCAGTTGAGTTTATTGGCCATGAAACTGTTGATGAGGAGGAGGAGAAGAGGAATTAACAGAGGTATCACTAACCCTTCAGTCCATTGTTCTACAGTCTGCTTATAAAGGTTTGTTATTGGTTTGTTGTGTTTAGTTGCTACCAGTTGCTTCCTGTGTAACAGCAAAAGGATTGCAATATTGCTCTGTTGAATTTTAACCATGGTGTTTAAGACTTGGTCATGTTTGGTCAATGGAATACATGATTCCAGCTGTCTGGTACAAGATACCAGAACAGATACAAAACAATACTCTATTTAAAAAAATATAGACATTTTTGTTTTTGTTTTTACAGTGCAAGAAATGGCCAAAACAAAGGAGTATAAAACAGGCAAGGTTATGACCTACATTGGAAATATCTGATTAAACCTACAAATGCTGTAAACCCATTTCAGTCAGTAATCAGAAAGTTGAGGTTTGATACCTAGCCCTATACTTGTGTCCGTGTCACCCTTAACAGATTTAACAAACATATCTGAAAAGACTATTGAAACATTCCACAGCTGTTTGAAGAAAGCTGATTATTCACCAAAAAACCCTCTGAACAAATGCTTAGAGTCAGATATGTAATCACATCCAAGGCTACTTAAATTCTTACTCAGAATTATTCATAATGACAACTATTTTAACATCTACTGTATGCTTGATCAGGTGACCATATTGGTCTCAGTTACAGGTTTTGTTAAAAAATGGGTTCATTGCTACATGTAAGCCTATTTTGTTTCATTCAAGTGCTAAAAAGGCAAAGTTGAAGCAGTCATAGATCAATCACACAGGGTCCTTGTATAACAAACGCTGTCATAATTCCATTATCTACACTAGTCCCATAGGTTGGCTTTGTTGTAGCGGTGTACATTCCTTTGAGTTTGATACTGTAGGTCCCTCTTGAAATGTGAGGAAAAAGGTAATAAGTTGCTTTGATTAAAAAATGATGAAAGTAGTCTTGCATACACAGCTACCATAGAAGTTTGCAAAAGTAGGTAAAATGGATGAATTTCTCTCTGACTTCTGATAAAAGTGTAATGAAGTCAAGGCGTTGTTTATGTTCACATATTCATTAAAGTATCAGTATTTCAGCTCATAACAGTATGATCTTTTTTTCCTGTGTTTTATCTTTACCACCTCGCTCCATATCCCCTGCAGTAAAAAAAAAAAAAACGGTAAGAGTGGGTGGACACTCCAAAAGGATTCTGACACAGTTCAAAGTGCCTTTTATTGAACAGAAAAAGCTCCTAGTCTAGTGCGATGGGTGCCTGCCCTCCTTCCACCTGAGACTAAGACAGAGGAAGTCGGTTCATTTGAGCAAAATAGATGAAAAGTTTTCTCGTTGAAATGAAGCACAGGGGATGAGTCACAAACCTAGAATAAAAGATGAAACGGGTCTTGCGAAGAGAAGCGATCTCTTTCAAAAGTTTACGGCCCGGTTCAATTTCCATACTAGACACAGCCATATCTTTTGTTGTGAAGTTGACTGTGTTGTGCATCGTTTAAACTTTTCTGACCTAGGACCTTCAGGGCCAAGAAACTTGTGCTCTTGTGCTCTTGTAGCAGGACGAATGGGAACTGAAACCCATAGACGATGGGGAAGTCAGTACATTTATCATGGGCTTTTACACTGACCTCGAAAGGTTGGCTGATGCTTAGGTGGGTCAAGGAAATATCTTATTATTCACTGGGTCACGGTCTAAAATGGGTTGCGAGTCTTCTTTTGGTTGGGTTCCCACATGACAAGAAGCACTTTGTCATTTTCCGCTCACAAGACGAAACTAAATTCATCAAATCTTGATCCTGCAGGCTGAAATAAAAAAGATCAGAGGAACGCATTTAGTTAGGCTGTACCGAATAGCGCCTTGTTATCTGTCGTGTATCTACTGTGTCACCCTCAGAAATACACGCTCACAAACAGATTGTGTATTTTTAGAGGCCGCCTATCGATCCACTAGCTGATGCTTATCGGTTACATCCTCCTCTTTGACCATCCAGACCTGATAGCATCCATATAGACACACAATCGCACTCGGTCATCAGAGATAGCACCCAGAGCGCTCCTATTCTAATGGAGACATGTGTGATGAAGAGCTCTATACAGTCAATGGAGTAGAGGTCTTTTCCCCATAGGCACGCTGTCTTTTCTGTATCTTGATCGCTACAAGTCTAGAAGTGGAACTGTTGGACACATGGAGACCTGGCTCAAACAGTAATAAAAATGTGTACTTTATTTATAAGGTTTTTGGGAGTCTGTCAAGCTCCGATTCATTCTAAAGATCACAGCGCTGGATGACCATCCCCAAACTCCTCGGACATTTGAGCGGCTCATAAAATTTGCGACAGAAAATTAAATTGTGGAAGTACAGACTCACCAGATGGGAGGCAATTGTCCGAGCAGCATATTTACAGGCCGGTGTAGAGTAACAAAAAGCACACAGAGAAAAAGGTCCTTTATCCTCTTTAAAGTCTACACAAACTATGTAAAATCAAAAACAGAGCTGTGTTGTTAAGCAGCAGTGCGCCACAAATCAGTTGATTTTATACATATTTCATTATATGACAGTCCTAAATCAGAAGTACAGTAGGTTCATTTATATAAGATAATATAAGAGATGAAAATAACACTCACATGAAAAAAAGAACTACTTTTGCTGCCTTAACGCTTAGTGCAGGCTGAATACAAACACACTATAACACATCAGGGATTCATATATCCACTTCATATAAGCTTCTTCAGTTCACTCTTGTCTCTGGAAGGTCGTTTCTGTGAAGAAACCTCCAGTGTAAAGGAAGGGCTGCGTTTTATGTGTGTGCAGAGGTTAGATGATAGAGCACCACCTACAGAAAGCAGAACTGTTATCTAATTTAAAAGTAGCCGAATAATTGATGCATTTTTGTGTAAGTGAGTGTTTTATTAGGTTAGCTTTGGTCAGAGAGGTCCTATGCTTCTGATATCACTGTACATTAGACATGTGCTAAACACAGCACACAATCCACATATCAAGCATCATTATTCCGTAGCAACAATATCCATACAAGAGTATGGATATTACAGCCTCCGTGCTAATAAATATCAGTTTATGTCTGGTCTTTGTTTGACCTCTCTTCTTGGATTTTTTACATAAAATCTACAGGATTCACTACACAGACAAGCCTCTAGAGAGGATATTATATTGTGTGGTAACTGCTCTGAGTACAGCAGAAATATCTGGATGTCATGATGTATAGGCTGATAAAGCTCTCTCCGTTTTGACCCGTCTTTATTTTCTATGGGGCCATAAGAGCCAGACACCGATAAAGAAAAAAGAAGTTGTAAAAGAGGAGAAAGAGAAAGGAGAGATGTATCTGCATAGGAGGATCAAATGTTGGAGGAGATCTATATAGATAGAGCCTTATGACCTGTCTGTGTGTTGATCGAATGGAGAGATCTACAGGGATTAGTAGGATACATCACTGTATGTTATTGCGTTGTACTTTGCTGTGTGTGTGTGTGTGTGTGTGTGTGTGTGTGTGTGTGTGTGTGTGTGTGTGTGTGTGTGTGTGTGTGTGTGTGTGTGTGTGTTTGTGTGTGTGTGTGTGTGTGTTGGATTTATTCTCTAAGGGTATAACTATATTAGTGTCTAAAACTGAGACATTGCTCAAGAGATGACTCTTCCTCTCTCTCTCCTGGGAGATGTGGTCATCATATCAGGTCCCTTCCTTTCTCTCTCCTCGTGTGTGTGTGTGTGTGTGTGTGTAACAGCACTGGTCGATGGGGTCTCGCCCCCTCCTTTCTGAAATGGTTCATTGGACTGTAACGCTAATCCTTGGGGACCCTCTACACTGTGCTGACCCCCCTCCCGACACTCACACACATAGACAAACACACAATGTCCCTCATCCATCATACTCGGAGGTTGTCAGCTCCGCGGCCTCGTGGGTGACAGCAGCCAGCCAATCGGGGCTCTCGCCTCATCTCTGACATCACCGAAGATCATCCGGATAGGAAGTAATTAGAAGTGAGGGAAAGAGAGTAAACAGACGATATAATGACTTTTGGTGTGTCAGAGGTAAATATAGGATAAGTAAATGTCATGTTTTTTCCATCTCAGCTTAACATAAATAAACTTACTTTCTTTCATTTTGCTTAACTAACTCACAAACAGCAAAACATGAGAGGAGTTAAACTTTCTACTTGCCTCTGTGCATAAGTTTAATGCATGTTTCTCATTTTGTGACCCCTCTATTTGTTTTGGTGGTCTGCTAATGTTCCAAGTAGCCTTACAATATCATGTCCCAATGTCTCCACCAATAATGAGTGCAGAAGGAAGGATGAAGACAACAGAGTATAAAAAGTGAAAGGAGAAGCTTTGGGGAGAGGAAGATTGAGTATGAAAAGCCAGTAGAGCCTCCTTGTCAGCGGGAGTTCATGACTCAAGGTATAATCCCAGTTAAATAAACAGCAGAGCAGGTAGCAGCCAGAGGGCGGGAAAGAAGATCAGCTGAGGGTTTAGTAAGAAGATACTCCATGCAATATTCTCCGTGGCTTAGGTTTAGGAAATGAACATGACCTCGGATAGAACTCCCTTAACGATCACCAAAAAAAGTGGTCAGAGGAGGGAGAAAATTGTACATAATAGTGTGCTCATGCCTGTAAAGTAGAATATAAAGCACAGTATGCTCACTCTGAGCGAACTGACCTAGACATACCACTGAAATACTCTAAACCCAAACCCTGCATTTCCAAGACCATAGGTTTTATTTTGCTATAACTACTATCAGAGACGGACATTACAAATCCCTTCTCTGATTTGAGTTCCACATATGTTCAGTACCGACATAACTGAGTGATTGTCTCACTGTTAATACAATCATGAAGTTAGTGTTAGGATTAGGGTTCGGGTTAGGTTTAGTTCTGTACAAAATTAAGTGTGTTATGTATGTGACAAAGTAGGTGAAATATACCATTTGTGCCCATTTTTCACCATCAACACAAGCTGTCTTCTTCATTTCACCATGCTTTTTAACTGTTTGTAAAGCCATTAGTTTATCAGTAATCAATCATTTGCAGACACATTACTATCCCTGGTTGGTTTGTGTTTTGCTTAATATTTGGTTACAATTCACATTGCAGCTAAGTTCTTTGGTTAAAGTAAAGCACAACCATGTATTAAGTTGAGTCATTGTTTATTGGTTTATTTCTGAGTTTCATAAGTTAAAGCGAGGGTTCGGCGTAATTTCGACCTAGCGTCATGTGCACCATGAGGTCTATCTAATCAGCTCAAATAATGGAGTTAGAGCCATCAGCCGAATGACTTAGTACAGGCGCTGTAAACATCGTTGAAATATCGTGAGATCCCGCACAGCACATCTAGAGATCTGTGCGGGATCTCGCGAGATGTTTACAGCAGTAGCAGCAGAGTAAGAACCATCAGGTAAGTATTTATTTTAATAAACTCCTGGTGTCCTTACAAACTTTCCAATGCATCGATTTATGAGTAAAGACCCTATTTGTACTACTGTAGAAGTTTGATAACAATCCAGGCATTATTAGTGGGGTCATTTACGAGATTTACGAGATACGCTGGTGGTCCCGTTAGTGTCTGTACTAAGCCATTCGGCTGATGGCTCTAACTCCACTATTTTGCGACCAAATGAAAATAAACGGCTGAGGCGCTGATTAGATAGACCTCATGGTGCATATGACGCTAAGTCGAAATTACACTGAACCATCGCTTTAAGCATTGTCTTTCTTTGTTACTTACCATACTCACCATGTGCTCAACAAACACAAGGAG
Organism: Scomber japonicus; assembly: GCF_027409825.1. Classification (NCBI taxonomy): domain Eukaryota; kingdom Metazoa; phylum Chordata; class Actinopteri; order Scombriformes; family Scombridae; genus Scomber; species Scomber japonicus. Next base: position 8,182,947 of record NC_070581.1, on the reverse strand, counting down.
GAAGCACCCAACTACCATTACTACTAAGTATAGGGTTGAATGTTTGGTTTAGTATTCACATGATTTATTGTTTTTTTTTACACTAGTGAGGATAATGCTATGAATGATGTTTGGTAAACAGTGTTGACTCATACAAGTTAAGTGCCAGTTGGTTAAATGGAGAGGAAACCCATACAGTAGTAGAGGGGCTATTTTAAGGGGTGAGTGGGAATTCAGAGGCTGACAGTGTAGCTGTGTGCATATGAGCATGCATTAGTTTGTGCATCTTGAGTTAAGCCAGTTCATTTTTGATTGAGTGTATTCTTTTTCATTTTTTCGACACATGTTTTTACTTGATAAAGTGAGTCTGCTTCCTACTATAACACCTTCCTAGCTACTCAGGTCAGGCTTCATCTTCACAACATAATAGAAGCACTACCTATCCTTTGTTTTTATATTTATGACTTTCACTGTTTTCCAGTAAGCTTTTAGCCAGGAAGTAATGTACATATACAGCATATTGTATCATGAGCTGAGCTGACTTACTCTGTCATCAGTGAGGTCATCTCTAAAGCTTAAAGCTGCTGATTCAGTGATGATGATGATGATGATGATTAAGTTTAGTCAGTTCGGTTTGAAGACTGTGCTGGAATTTAGTTTGTGCATGTACTAAACCACCACTACTATGACTACATCTACAGTAGCTTGATAATTGATTTATACTGGCAGCTAGCTGTTTAACACTTTTTAATAGCAGGAAAATCAAGTTGAAGCTGATGCTGTTAATGATGGCCCTGTTTTATTTAGTTCAAGTATTCTATTGAGCCAGCACGCACAATACTTGGACCTGGGCCTGATGCATCCAAAATGACACTAAGCATCATTGCTGTTATTAATTAAAGCTGATGTGAGACAGAAATACCCTACAATACATTTCCTATTTCCACACATCTACCAAATTTAGCCATTTTATTCCAGAGTGAACAAACCACAAACTCAAAAATCAAGCATATTTAATACATAGTATGAATTTGTGACACACTGTTTTCTGGGAGGTCGAACATATTCTGGAAAATATCACCTCAGGATCTGAGACGAGGTGCTGTTTTAATCCCACAGACACCAAAAGCAAGCGACAGAAGGGTAATAGAGATTTTAAATTGAGAGTATCGAAGACAAACTCCAGACCAATTCCGCTGAAGGCTTAACCTTCCTACCTTTGATCACGCCGTCTGTGTGTTTGGCCCCAAGGCTACTGTAAAACATTCCACAGACCTAAGGCTGCACAACTTTTACTGCACAGAGCCAGAGGGCAAGATTTAGCTTTGGATCAGAGTGTGTAGTTGTATGTGCGCGACGATCAATATGAACGTGTGTGTGTGTGTGTGTGTGTGTGATTATATTATGTGCATTCTGTGTACATGTATCTAAATGTAGCATAATGTGTGTATCTATTGCACATGTGGGAATTAGATTGGATAGATATAAGCTCTGTGTACGACTCCCATGTCACAGCATTCCACCCCTGCCTCGCTCTGTTGGGGACCTCCTCCACTCTCATCCCCCACTTTAATAAACGAGTGAACGGCTCCCAAGACCTCACCTCGCCTCCTCATCTCCTCCCCCCTTCTTCCTTCTCGCTTCATCTCTCCTCAGCCTTTTTCTCATCCGACGGTTTATCTCCACTCACCCTCCACGGCACCGTTCACCCCTTTAGTAAATTTGGAGCGCGGGTGTCTGTATTTGGGAAGTTTCCGGTGGGCCACCGGGAGCAGACCAATTCTACCGTCAAGCTCTCAGGTGTGAAATCATATGAATTTGTAAAGGAGGATGCATGCTCAGTTGACTGTTGTCCCTGGATAAAATTTAAGGTTGAAAGACAAAGGCAAAGAAAGTAAGAGAGAAGGAGATGGAGATAGAGAGAGAGAGAGAGAGAGAGAGAGAGAGAGAGAGAGAGAGAGAGAGAGAGAGAGAGAGAGAGGGAGAGAGAGAGAGAGAGAGAGAGAGGATGTTGAGAAGATCGAGTGTGAGCGAGAGGAAGAAAAGAAAAGAGAGGGTAGAAAGAGCGACGGATTAGAGGAATCCCCCAGGTAAAAGAGATTGTTGTGTCTCATTGTGTTGTACTGCTTCGCTATCTGATGCAGACTCAGCTCTGACACCTGTCACCACTCCTAATGAAACAGCTCCCACAATCCTCTGCTTCCACGTCTTTTGTTCCCTCTTTCCTTTGTGTGTGTGTGTGTGTGTGTGTGTGTGTGTGTATTACCCTCTCTTTTTTCCCTTTTATGTGATTGTGAGTCTTGTGCACTGTATATAGGTCCTACGTGGGGTATTCCTTTACATTTGTGTGTGTGTGTGTGTGTGTGTGTGTGTAGTGCACATTATCAAGTTCCTCAGAGGAATTAGCTTTTTATCCTGAATTTGATTCATCGGTAATAAGGAAGAGACCTTAAGAGGGTGTGTGTGTGTGTGTGTGTGTGTGTGTGTGTTTGTGTTTGTGTGTGTGTACACATGTTGGAGCGACAGAAGGGCACAGATGTGAAGTGGTTTGAGTGTGTGTGTGTGTGTGTGTGTGTGTGGTAACCATGCAGGATTTCCACGCCACAAGTGGAGCAGATGTTTAAGCGCAGTCCGTCCTACATTAACAATGAAAGCTACTTCAGTAGATACTCTGCCATCTAGTCAGAGTATCGAGTCACACACACACACACACACACACACACACATACCAACGCACTAATTTCCCAAACCATAACCACTACTTGCCTAACCCTAACTTTAACCACTTACCCAAAAATCAGAGTTTTACAATTTGGGGACGCGGCTTTTGTCCCAAATTGCACAAGCTTGCCCCCAAGCAACTGGTCTTTAATGTGGTGTGCGTGTCCCTGAAAGTGACTTCAGTCATCATAACCACACACATCCATACACATTCCCATTTTTTCCTTTCTCAGCTTCTTTAGTCCTGTTTTCCATTTTATTAGAGGCTAGAAGCAGTTCATTAGCGGTCTGTCGCCATCTGTGAATACTTTAAACTTTAACTGTCAGCCCCACTAATTGACAATCTGCTTCACTGGGCTCACTGGCATTGAGTTGATCTCTTCTCTGTGTTTCCTTATTGCTCTCCTCCTCCTCCTCCTCCTTCTCCTCCTCTTCCTCCTCCACGTTCACATCATGTCAGATCCTCTGTAAATACGAGCCGCCGGCAGGGAAAAACCTGTTCATCGCAACCTCCTGCTGGTAATTACAAGTAGGATGTGAGACTTCTCACATTATCCAACTGGTAATTTATGTTTTACCGTAAATTGGAACAAGACAGTTGGCAAAAATATCAGTTACTGTTCAAAAGACGTAAATGACACAATCTACGACTGAAAACAGGCGGTCGATATATGTTGTGGTTAATTTAAAGATAGTTTTAAACCTGCATTAATAGTTTTTTTGGGGGGAGAGACTTGAATAAAGCAGAATAAATTAAAAACACAACACTAACATACACTTTTCTAGACTATGAATCTATTGTTAACATAAAAAGTATAAACTAGTGCAGCTTTAAGATAACTTAATGACGAAACATGACAACGCCTCATGCTGAAATAATGTTTTTCCTCCCTTATTGTATTTTATATAAGTTAAAGTGTCCATGCAACTCTCGTCTCCTCATTTCTGCACACTTCTTCACTTGCAATTATGTTGAATTAACACTTCATTTTAAACAATCTCCACACATTTACACCTTGAAATCTCTCCCTGCACTCTCTCCTATGGCGTCAGCATCACCTCCGGCTGTGGGAGCATGCTATATTGTCGCGAAGGGAGCAGAGGTGTCTCCGGATGCCATTACAGCCAAATTTCTCTCTCCCCTCCACATCCTCTCTGCTGTTCCCAGACCAATCTGCAAGTCATTACCAATGCTCCATTAGACAGTAGCTCAGCACAGAGCTAACTCAAATTGAGCTCACTCTGCAGCGCACGAGGCTGTGCGGTTTAACTTTAGGTATTCATTCCTGATTAAATAAAATGTAGTTTTCCACTGATTTATCAATGCGGATATAAATGTTCCTTCCTAATTGGAAAATGATAGTTTGCCTAATGGCGCTTCAAGTGGAATACGATTAAATTTATACATTCCGCTTTGGTGTTTGTACGGCCTTATGATTGTTTACCGCGTCTCCAGATGAACAGCAGACACACATTAGTAGATATGAACTAGTTCAGTGGTAATTACAGCCTTTATGGTACAGCAGAAGCTTTTTTTTAAATCCACTTAAACTGCAGATCGTGTCTTAGCAAGTCAGTCTTTTTGTTACACTTGATATTCTTTTCAAACAATAACTCCACCACCTTTGGACAATACATAAAAATGCAAATGACTCCTGTATTAAAACACACTTATGTCAATCTCACTTGAGTTTACAGTTAGTTGATTGACAAGCTGATAATTAGACAACATTAAGAGCCCTTGAGCAGAAAGGAGCCCACAAATGTTGGACTCTAGAGAAATACAACACAAGGCTTGACCCATTCTCTTAATGTTGATCGTTACGGTCACTGTCAGAAATCTAGTATGTCCAAAACAAAACATGGAGTTACACAGCAGCGTTATTATAATATTAATATAATAAATGTTTGGGGGGGGGGGGGTGCATGAGCTTCAGAGCCCTGAGGCCCCTGGGTGTACTAATGCAGCCTTGATTCTAGATCATCAGCAGTAGTGAAGCAAAGACTCCAGCTGACAGCCGCATGTTGTCTTGTCATTTACTTGCGGCTGGAAGAAAAAGAAAAAAAAAACGCTTTGAGATTTCAATTACTTCCCTTTAATTAATATGCAAAGTTACTGCTCTCGCCAAATTTTTTGTTGATTGAAGAGCGACGAGAAACCGCTGAATGGAAGCGCTGACCCCTCACTCATCTCCCTTTTCTAATCCGCCACACTCGCTGTTTTACAGTACGGCGTAGTAGAATTAACACTGTCCGTATCCCTCTGAGACGCTGCCTCAGGCTCTTTTTTTTTTGTCCACACAGAAAGGAATTAGAATATCCTTTGGTGTGTTCATTCAGGCCAAAACATGCTTAATATCCATAACTGCCTCATTAATACTGGGAAGGGTTTGATTCCAAAATGCCATGTAGTCATTTTGACAAGCAACTGCCACATTCAATATTCAGCGGTTTAGAAATAGGACAAATTGATCCTCAGGAGTGTTGGGAATTTGTAAGTGGAGGTTTTAGGACCGCTTGATTCTTCAAACATATCCCACCATGAAAACAAAGCATGCTGGGATAGTGTTTTAAGCAGTTGGATGTTCTTGGGAAGAATAATAAAGTGAGTCATAATTGTGACCGCAGAGATCTCCTCCTTTTTTTCTCCATTTGTGTCTCACTCCCTTTTTTATTCTTATTTTTTTCCTCATGTCCAGGAGTGTCCTCAGATCCTGCCCTCCACCCAGATCTATATCCCCGCTGGAGTCATGAGGCCCATCACCCTGCTGGCCCAGAATCTTCCACAACCGCAGTCCGGACAGAGGAACTACGAATGCATCTTCCACATCCAGGGAAACACACACAACGTCCCTGCTCTGAGGTTCAACAGCACCAGCATACAGTGTCAGAAGACCACGGTAAGACACACACATCTACGTACATTACATCAGCTTACACAGGGGTGAAATCCCTCCAAGTGTCCGTTGACCTGATAAATGTGAGCTTACGTGGTGGCTCAGGGGGGTTTTATTGACTGATTACCATCTCGGCCAATCCTAATCAACTATCCCTCTGCTCCGACCAACCCCAACTGTTTGATCTATCAAGAGGAGCTCCATATAGTATTTTAGAGCAGTGTGAGGAAGAGAGACCTGCAGAACCTGACTAGAGTGGCACGGGAGACGCTCGAAAACCGAGGCGTATGGCCAAAGGCACCGACTGTCGCAAAGCCACTCTCTCTTCATTCCCGCCTCTCAGCCTTCAGTCAAACTGTCATCACTAATAAGGAGCAACCATTTCAGGAATGTTAATTTCCTCAGCTCCTATCGAGGCACGAGTCAGGCATTTTAATGACTCCCAATTATGACTTACTTAACAAGACATATGAGTAACATGCGGGCGGGCACACCGAAGCGCTCGCTCACAGTGATAGGTCCAACAGCCGCTCCCTAACAGTTAAAAAGGCAGCGGGAACCAACGCGTGGCTTTTAGCGTCCTCACCGGACGCCTTTTTCCTGTCAGCTTGTCACACACTTGTCGGGGTTCGACGGTCATTTACCTCGACCGCCCGCTAGGCTCGGGAACACGACACTGATTTGTGGCCTCTTGCTGTTTTTTTTGCTGTTACTAAAAGGCAAAGAATGAGCTTCAGCCATCCTGGAAGCCTCTCTGCCTCTAATGTTAAACTGTAACATGAAAAATAGTTCCAAGGCGGCCTTAATGACGGCTCCTACAGTTCTTTTGTGTTCCGGAAAGGTAATTTGTGCATATTAAATGACTTGTGTCTCTGTAATTGCTCGGCGAGAGAGTGCTCTTTAGGATTTGACTTTTTCGGGGGTTGTTATTACAGGTTTTCATGCGCCCTCTGTGACCTGACAACTTGAAAGCCCTTTTGAATAGAGACTGAGTGGCAGGAAAATAGTAATGAGTGGAGTATTTGAATAAAACGGTAAAAATCTGAAGCACAGTTCTATCACTGAAGGAACTCTAGCTTTTACTATTGAACGGCTTTGAATAACAGCTGTATATATCTTAAAGTCTGACCTCCCTCTTTGATATTATAACACCAGTACGACTCAAGTGCGTTATGTAGATAAACAGCAGATTGCTCTCAGACCACAAGTTGTATGTTAGTTATTTTATTCGCTCTCTGTTGGTTTTTCTTTAAGTGTGTTTTCAAAGCCTCCCACGCCTCCAAACTCCAGCACTTACTCCAGGAAACAGCAGTGCGTGCTGTGTGCATCCCCAGTGTTTGACACACTCGCACACATTCATTACTACACCAGTACGACTGCTGAGAGTTGCTGATGCTGGAGGACAGAGACTCTCCTCAGCAAATCTCTGGTTCACTGGCAAACCCAATGGATGCACACACAGACACACACAGACACACAGACACACACACATTCATTTCTTCAATCCTCCATCCTCTTTAATGTATCATAAAATCCCAATGTTCTCTTTTCAGAAGGCAGGGAAAATAGTAAATATATAAGCCTCAACACAACTTTGCAGCTGTTTATGAAAGTAGACATGGGGGGGGGGGGGGGTGGGGTGGGGTGAAGTGTGTGTGTGGTGTGTGTCTGTGTGATTGGATGCGCCCACGTGTACACATCCTTGTGGTGCTCCGAGTGAGTAAGCCTCCATCTCTCCTCCCTCCCTGCCTCTCCTCCTCAGGTGGGACTATGATAGGATCCAATTAAGGGAGCTGTAGATAAAATGATGATGAATTTCAGTGGTGCGGCAGACTGACGGACACACACACACACACACACACACACACACACACACACACACACACACACACACACACACACACACACACACAAGACCACTAAAACAGACAAAGACCGAAGCCAAAAAGACAAAGGAAGATAGAGCCAAAGAGGACTTGAGGGAATTAGGAGCAGACAATGACTACGCACAAAGAGTCTGATGGAGGGAGTAAAAAGAGGGGCAAGAGAATGAGAGGGAAAAAAATAAAGAAAAAACAGAGGGGAGGAAAGATAGGCTAAGCTCAGCGAGCAAACTAGTGGGAAACAAACAAATGAGGGAGTAACAGATGGAGAGAGAATGTATGTGGAATATAAAATATCTTACTGGTTGAGAAAGGGATGCTGAAAGGAGGGAAAAAAAACAAAGAAATCATGATCTGTGCAAAAGTGAAAGTGCTGAGACGAACTAGAACAGCAGAGGGTGGAAGGACAGAGCGGACAACGGGGACGGGTAACAAAGTTGGTCAGCCATAGAAAGTTATCAGGTTGTAGAGTTTTCAGGCTAGAAGAAGCTGCATTAATTGTGGTGTCCAAAACGATGATGTCACCTTATTTCACATCCCAGCACCTGTTGGGAACAACAGAAAATAACACACCCATTTTTTTCTGCATTGCATCACCTACATAACTTTAATAAACTGAATGCTGATTTAAAGTTTGCTGTGATAAATTACACAAATAAAGCAAGTTTCAAGTCTGCTGTTTGAGTTTCATACCACACATGGAGACAAGGTAAATATTACACACTTTTAATGTTGAAATGGTTAACAGTTTACACACTATTGCCTATTTACATATGCAACAAACATTTGAAGTTGTGCTACCGGCTACCTAACAGATTTATTTACTCTCCTTTTAGTTCTGTTATAATTTCCACAAACTCCTGAAGAAGTTCACCAACTAGGTGCCAACTTTGTTGTCTACTGCTTGGTGTTTAGTTGTGTTATCTATTTATTGTGTTTTATCTTGTTGTGCAGCACTTTAGAAACCTTGTGTTTGTTAAAATCGTGCTATATAAATAAAGAGGATTGGATTGGATTAGTATGTAGTGTGCAGCAGGTTTATTGAAGCTTTTTTCACACAAGAAAAACAGCTTGCTGGCTTGTTTTGGAAATGAAACTGATGAAAGCAGCAAGACTGAATAAAAAACAGTAAAACTATGTGCTGTAAAATCAAAACAAGGAGCTGAAAGATGCTTAAAAGCTTTGTAGAACTGAGGGGAAATGCACACCTGGATGATCATTCTCACATTACACATAATTATTGGACCTACATTTAGATAAAATATTTATTGTTGCAGTTTTAAGAACCTAAAATGTTCATACACATTCATATGTGTTGATTTATTAATAATAATAACTTTATTTATATAGCACCTGCTTTACATTTAAAGCAATAAAACAAGGGCAGACAAGTAGAGCAGGTTAAAATAAACAACATGGGTTAAAAAAATAAAATTAGATTGATCCATAAACTCTTCATTAGAGTTGCATATAATAGGTCTCGAGCGATAATGTATTTTTGGGTCTAATGCCTATACTGATATTAGGGAGTGAACAAATTCCAATATCGACATATGGCAGATTTATATAATTATATGATATATGAATTAATACACATTTTGCAATGATCCATCAAGTGTGGTTATCACTTGTGACAAAGATATGAGATGGAGACACATTTTAAAGTTTAAGAATGAACCTTATTGTACCAAGTGACATCAGTAAAAAAAAAAAAAACTATAAGCAAAAACCAGCAAAAAACATGTACCTAAATATATATATATATATATATATATATATATATATATATATATATATATATATATCAAACTTGTATTAAGAAGAAGAATCAGATATATAAAATATTGACCCATATTGGACAACTTGTACACCAATACTGATATGTCTGTGATAGGCCAATATCAGCAGAGCGATATATCTGTCCAGCTCTAGTACATAGTCAAATAACAGTTGAAATCTGTGGCAGCTCTCCACAAATACCTACTTTGTTATGAGTAATGATGAGTGTGTTATGATGAAAAATGAGAGTGAAAGAGTTAATACAGAGGAACAACATATAGCGGATCCACTATGATTGATAACGTGCGCTCTGGTTACCATTGTATTCAGTATTCTCAGTAGGGAAGTGTTTGTATATGTATCACGGCTGGCTGTGACTGGGGACAGTACAGTGTAATAAATCACAGAGAAAATTAGCCAGCAGTGGATGTACAATCATCCATTCAATCTTACTGTCTCTTTGTGCATTATTTAGCCCCCCCTCCCCCTCCCCCCCAGCCAACTCCGAAACATTGAACCTGCATACTCAAATACACCAGGGACGCATCGTATGCATGGATGCTCACAGGAAGAACACACGCTGGCGCACACACTGATAGGTTGCATTGCAAGCTGCGCAGATACCTACTGGTTTGTTCACGGACAACACACATACACACACACACACACACACACACACATGCACACACTTCCTCCCCAGGGGATTCAGTTGCCCAACGTGAAGCAGACATATGGAGATTCTCCACATGATCCTCTTCCTAATCATGTGGAGCAGACGGAGACTGTAGCATCAGCAACAACCAGCAAACCTGCTTTACATGATTTATTACGCTGACACACACAGGCTATCAAACACGGCGTGAGTGTGTGTCTGTGTGTGTGAGCGTCCCACTGTTAACTCCATGCATCTGGCACACTCGAGAGCGGGGAGGTAAGTTTCAGGAGGGTGACAGACTGAGTTTGTGTTCACACGCGCCGGTCTAGACCTGGTACTTTTTTTTTTTTTTTTACTTTCACTAACTTGCTACACCTAACACACATATAATATATACAGTACACACATGTTCTTCTGCAGCACTGTTTTCTACCAAATGTGCTTATCCTAGAACATACATTATCGGTGGCTCTATTATCCTCATTCAAGAAGGGACTTTCATGTGCTCAGTAGTCATGAGGTGGAGGTCAGGGTGGATGACTGGATGAACAAAGCACAGGAGTTTGACAATAGAGACCAGGATTAATGATCTGTCATTTGGTATGAGCCACTAAAACGCTTGATTGAGGTCAGGTAGAGATGTTGATTTTAATTAATTTCTGCTTCGGCTTAATTATTAAATATTTAAAAAATAATATAGCAAATATTTGCATATTTAACTAAGATGACAATCTCCCCCATAACCTTACACCAAGCAATTTGAGTTGCTTAAGTATACCAATTATACCTCATCATGCTTTAATTACCAGAAGTGGATATTACAGGGGAAAAAAAGTCAGTCTAATATAAACTTTATTTAAAAACACATAATCAGATTGGCTTTTCTTACAAAACACATTATTTGCAGACAACAGTTCACACTCATTATAATTATGCACACATTCTGCTGCAGTGTTATTTTAGGCAATCACTAATGAGTAAATAACAGGTAAAAGCACAAACTCACTGCAGATGTACTGTAGGTGAGAAATAGAGAGGGAAGGGGGAGGGGTGACTAAAATACATTGAAGTACAAGTGTGAAAAACAGTATTTTCATGTTGTTTAATTGCACTCATTCATTTATACATGCACAGTATCTGTTTTCTTTAATGCAGAAAAAAAAAGAAGAAGAAGAAAACAGGCGAAGTTGTTTATCAAAGCTCCATTGAATTGAAATGAATGGAACTGAGCAGAAATAGGGGACTTGTGTGTGTGTGTCTGTATGTGTGTGCCGGCAGTATATTTTTAACACACGCTCAGGTATCCTTCAACATGACTAATTACACGAGGGTGACCCGCACACGGACGCGCACACATATGCGCACACCTCTCGGTTTCTGGTCCTTCTCCCCCCTGACCAGCCAGCTGCTCTGTTTTGTTAACATCGGCAGTTTTCAGACAAGCACACACATACACACACACACACACATACATACATACATACACACTAGCCATATCTATTCATACAATCCGCGGAGACATGCAATCCATGGAGACAATTCATGTAGCGAGAGAATAAACGAGTGCAGGAGCAGATAACGAATGAACCCGAGCCAGGCTGGTGTGTTACTCTAATGAGGCCAGGGACGGCTTTGTGCTCACCTCGTACTTTTTACACCTCCTCCCCTCCCTTCTCCTTTTTTTTCTCCTCTTGTCACCACCCCTCCCCTTCACTCCTCTCCCTTGTCCCCACTCATTGACCCTTCCCCTCTCTATACCTCTAATGTGCCCTTTTCTCTTCCTTGTTTAAACTCTCCTCTCCTTCCCTCTACTGTTCTTTTTTTTTCTCCATCCCATTTGCTCCTTTCTCCTGATTTCTCTCCTACACCTCTTTTCCTCTTGTCATCACTTACTAGCTCTCGTTGCGTCTCCTCTTTTTTTCCCCTCTGTGCCCTCCATCGTTGTCCTCGTCTCCCTTCTAATCCTAATTCCACTCTTCTCACTTTCCCCTTATCTGCTCTCTAGCTGTCCTCCTCTCCTCTCCTCTCCTCTCCTCTCTTCTCCTCTCCTCTCCTCTCCTCTCCTCTCCTCTCCTCTCCTCTCCTCCCTCTCTCTATCCCCCAGGGGGGCCCACACTATGAGTTGGCTCAGGTAGATTAATTACATGCAGTGACATGGAGGAGCTGGCCAGAGGCTTCAGTAATGAGTCTGATTACTCATCTCCAGCAGCTCCGGGCGCTCAGGGGAGGAGAGTCAGGACGGCAGGCCAGCACAGGGGCCTCTCAGTAGGGGGAAGAACAACTTTTACCTGCAGGGTTTTCAACCAACACAGAGTTTTTAACAGTGCCGGTGCCACCACTTTCAGATCAAAGCTCCACCAAGAGTCAGTGACTTGCTGATAGTCGATAGCTGCAAATTTCAATTCGATAAATGAAAAAAAAAAAAAAAGTACCCAGGGGACACCAAAGTCATCACCAGTTTTCTTGAGGACAAAGCCATACCTTATATATATTTGCATAGCTGTAATCAATAATTCAAACAAGCTGCAGGCCAAGCGGGGCAAAAATCCAAACACCTAATCAGCAGTAGACCAGAGGAATGCCTAGTATGGAAGAAATCCTACATGGAGGCCAAAGAGGTAACCAAGAGTGGTATGGCTGAGAGACAAAAACATAATTAAACACTGGAAATGTGGAAAACATGAGCGCGGATAATGAATCACATAAACAAAACAAAAGACAGCTAAAGTACCTCATCAAGGCAACAAAGATGTCTTTAGTTTTAGAGAAAGATGATCGAGGTAAAGTTGTTTTCAGCCGGTGATTACATGATGTAATTCTTTGATGAGTTCCATCAGATACAATTCAGTTACAACCCATTCCTTCTCTATATTGGCTGAATGAAAAAGCACAAACCCATACCACTTACAGTATTATGCAGTCTAGATGAGTAATTTAATAAAAGCTGAAAACAATCTAACAGAAACATTCTACCATTGTGGTGAGATAAAGATGTCTTTTCTTCCTCTAGCACTTAGAGTCTTTAACAAAGTAGATTTATTCTTTTAGCAATCTATATTAAACACTTTGTGGTGAATATTTTCCCAGTGTAGAGACTAACCTCATTCCTTTTACTTCTTCTCCCAAAAGTTAAAGATATCCTCAAAGCGTTTCATTTCTGTGATCGTCAACACTCAATATTCAATCACAGATGCTTAAAAATGATACCGTTCCATAAAGAAAGGTTCAAATAGAGGTTCCATAATTAGATGTACTTTGATGCTAGAGTCCTAATCATGATATCAGAGAATCTGCGACTGTCTAATTTTGGAATAAAGCTCTGCATTTACGTCTGGCTCAGACTTCTGTCCATCAAAAAGCCTGAGCATACTTCCATCTAGAATCAAGAATTAATGACGACTGGTAAAATCAGTGTATAAGAACTTTATAGGGACTTTTTTGGTAGATAAGTAGATGCATCGTCCTTGTAAACTGAACCCTAAGTTATGGCAAAACGCTTGCATCTATATGAGGAGCTAGCCATACTTCTAAATCTCATTAGAGGGGAATCTCAAATTTCGGAGGTCACAGTGGAGTAATAACTGGTGACTGGCAAGATCAGTGTGATGAATTATTTAAATGTCAGCATAAAGGAAACATTGGGATGCATAACTGAATGTTGCCCTAATGTTATTTATATATATATAGACACACAGACATCATTGTTTATTGCATATCCCTAACCCTAACCCTAACCTTAATCCAATATCGGAAAGTGACAAGATCAAGCAACCTCATAACCGTGTCCTGAGATCCCCTTAATCCCTCTTCGTCTTTGTCCTTCTCCCTCTGTTGCTTCTTGTTTTCCTTGTCTCGCCTTTATTTTCTGTATAAAACTGGCCCAAAAATCATCTTTCACAATTCAGTGTCTCCGAGGAAGCGAGTTAGACAGTGGGCGATGCACAGTGTGACTAGGTGGCACGGTGTCACAGTGTGGTTTGTGTCGGCGTTTTAAACCATGTGACAGTATGAATAAAGCATGATGTGGCGGGCAGCAGGGTGGGCAGGGACTGACAAGAGAACAAGCTCACCCAGTGTTTTGGTGACGGCAGACAAGTCGAAACCCTTAAAGTTTAATGGAGGCCACGCCGCAGTGAGAGGAGGAGGAGTACGTGGGTCTGTGAGTGTGTGTGGGTCCTGCGGTTTGACTGGGGCCCGGTAGCTGCCATACACAGCCATTTAAGCAGTGGGACATTATAGTGATGCAAATAAAGTCAACAGCCCGCCTCATGTGTGATGGATCAGGGTCACGCTGAACTAGTGGGAAGGGAATAAGACCAATCAGCCTTTCTTTTGTGGCAAAAGAGTGTTTTGGTTAAATCTGAAGCTGCTGACCTCCAAGAATCCTGTGGTTTCATTTGTCTGTTTTCCTCTCAGCTTCTGACTGTCTCAGCAGAGAACTAGGCTTCCCACTTTCCTCCTTCTGTCAAGTCAAGTCAGTTTTATTTGCATGGCCCAATATCAGGAATCACAAATTTCCTTCAGGGGGTTTTACAGTGTAGACAGAAAAAAATGGGAGAAAAGTCAGGAAAAACAACAAATGAGGCATCCATCTCCAAGGACAGATAGATTTGCAGTAGATGCTTTGTGGACAGAATAGACCACAAATTACCAAATGAACATGATAACAACACTACCAGAACAAAATATGACCTGAGCCAAGCAACCTCTATCAACATGTAGACCTGGGAGGAGGATAGAACACATAAGCACACAGGACTCACATCATACCATCCACATACACAGGAGGATTAACAATAGAAGACATTATTCATTATTCACACAGGAGAGAGAGAAGGATAAAACATCATCAAGAGGAGAGAGACATGGCGAGGCTAAACTCCTGCAGGATGGGGAAACACATCTGAAACCTTAGGAAATGGCACCGACAGCCAGGAAAGCAGAGGGGTTCCAGGAGAGGAGATGCCCGAGAGACAAGAGAGGGCAGGATGAGAAAACAGGGACAGAAAAGGAGGGCACATAACTTGGACACTCATATGCTCCTTGAACAAATAAACAGAATGTTTGAAAGATGCAATGATTATCAGAACAGTTGTAATAATCAATAACCTCGCTGGCAGGGCAGCATTTATTTAATTCATTGAGACAGAAACTGATCTGCCGTTCAGTACAAGGTCAGGAAGTGATCAATTAAAGGGAACTAATTGAAGGTTAAGACATAAAAATGAGCATTAATTTCAGATGTAAAGGACTGAACAGACTCAGATCATCTGACATCAGCAGGGGGGTTATTCTATGAGAACAAGGCCCGATAGGAAAAATCCCTGCTGCGTGCTGACTTCTTTTTAACTTTGGGTACACACAAGAGCCCTGCATTTTGAGAGAGGAGAGCTTTAGTTGTAATATAAGGTTTAAGCAGCTCAGACAGGTATGATGGGGCCCATTTAGGATTTTATAAGTCAGCAGAAGCACCTTAAAGCCTGATCTAACATGGATAGAGAGCCAATGAAGGGAGGTTAGAAAGGGTATAATATGGTCAGATTTTCTTGTTTAAGATTCTAGCTGCAGTCATTTAAACCACCTGAAGACTTTTAGTGCTTCCATCTGGTAGACCTAAAATAAAAGAACATTATAGCAATCAAGTCTGGATGAAAGTCATACATGTATAGGAGCCTCTACGTCACCCGGACTGACAAATTTTAGCTATGTTACTTGAATGGAGAAAAGCACTCTCTGTGATTTAATTAATGTGCTTTTTAAAGGAGAGGCATAACAACGGTTTTTACATCAGCCAAGCAGGCCTCTAAATGTATTAATTTGAGTATGATCATCAGTCTTTATAGACACACACAGATGAGTATCATCCACGTAGCAATGGAAATGTATCCCTGACTATATATAATTTGGCCAACAGGCAAAATATAAAGAGAGAAAAGCAGAGGGCCAAGAACTGAGCCATGAGGTACTCCATATTTAACATTAGAGAATTAGGTGTAATATTGTTATAGCAGGCAGGCTGTGTTTTTTCAGATACGTAGGACTTAAGCCAAGAGAGGGCTGGGCCAGAGATGCCAAAATTACAATTTAGTCTTTCTAATAGTAAGATCCAGTAATAATGGTATCGAGGTGGAATGTGAATCCATATCAAGTATATGGTCATTTACCACTCTGTTTGTGGCTGTCTACAAAGTCACTTTTTTCAATCTCTTCTTGTTTATATTTTCTGTCTTCTATTTCTTCTTTTATTTTGTCTCATTTTCTTTCAAGGCTGAATCTATGCTGGACTGAAATAACCCAATGTTTACATAGATATCAGTAGCATACAGAACTGGCCCTGACCAATTTGGTGCCCTAGGCAAGATTTTAGCTGGTGCCCCTTGCATCGCTGCCAATTCCACCACCAATCTTTATGTTCACACACAGAAAGTGCATTGCTTTGTATCTTTTAAGATTTACTTTATTTAAAAAAGAACTCACATTAAAAGAAAGCAAGTGACATATTATTACATATATACAATGGAAAATGCACAAAATGCAATTTTAAAGAAACCAGTGCAGACATAAAAAGATTCATAAATATGGTATAAATAATCGCACAAAAACGATATTACAGAAACCTCAGTGCAATATGCATAATGAAGCATTGTTCCACAGCCACTTGCTTTGCCTTTCTTTCAGCAAAGTTATCTATGATATCATCATAAGACAGCTATTGTGTGACCACATGATTTATACTAATAATGGAAAGTCCACTGAGATGTTCTTGCACCATTGTAGACCGTAGGTAGGTTTCAATGAGTTTGATCTTAGAGAAGCTCCTTTTAGCATTAACAGTAAGAGTGGCAGAAATACTCACAGTTCCTCACATACTTCATGGGGTAAGTTCCTGTCAGCTTCTTCTCATGCAGGAAGGTCAAGAGTTCCATGTCTGTCATGTTTTTTGATAGCAAATGTGGAAAATGTTGGATTTCTGCAGCCATTTCCCTGCCATCAATATCTGGCTGCCTGCTATGGGTTAGAGCAGTGCTCAGGGTTGACAGTACTTTTCTTTTGACATGTTGGGGAAGTTGTGGAGCACTCTGTCAAGCGCCTCTCCAAGGTTCTGAAATCTCTCATCATGTGGCTATATCCACTACCACATCAAAAATGCGGTTTCCATTTTTCAAAGTGCATTACCAGTAGGCTAATCTGGAGTCTCAAAGCTCATAAGTGCCTTTTTGTGGTTCTTGAGCGCTTTGTTTGAGTTCAGCCTTGTTCATCTCCTTGCACATCTCCTTTTCAGTTGTATGTGCATCAGAGAAAACTGTGTTTCTGTAGCAGGTGAGGGAATTGGTTTTCTCGAGCAAATTGACAGCCACATCTTTCTGCATGGAGTGACTGTACCAGTTTACTCACATGGATCTTGTTGAGGATGTTATACCATATGACTCTGCAAATAGAAAAGTGGTAGCATCCAATCTACTCAACCAAAGAGTGCCTCTCTGACTTTGTATGTACTGCATAATCTCTATAAACAGATATATGCAGAATGTGTAGGCAATGTGACTTTGTAGGGTTTGTAGTCCTAGTAGTAATGACCAATCACATTTGATTGGGCTTTGGTTCCGTGCAAGTAAACAGTCCATGTTGAGATCAAAAGAAGCAGAACACATTAGCTGATATGCAATCTTCAAACACATCCGCTATCATCTGAAGATTATTTGGCTTTATAGTAGCTTTATTTATTTATCTGCATTCATATGTATATATCTGTTGATAGAGAATGGCCTTAATGTTGTGTTGACCATTTCAAGTTGCTAATTGGACCGTAAACGTCCGGTGTCATCCAGGTAGCCAATGGGTCCAAGATTGCTTACTGCCTGAATGCTTTTTATCCTGCTTTCCCACTCGGTCTCTTACTATGATTTCAGAGTAGTTTTGACATATTTCTGGATATTCCATCTATGGAGTAAGGCTGAGAACAGTTTGAATATTTGATTAAATATCTGAAGTAGCCAATGGCATCTGGTGAGCTCTTAGTTGCATCAGCTTCCACTAGGTTTGAAATGTGGGCACCACATGGGACAAAAAGGGCTCTTGAGTTCTTTTGAAGCAGTCTACCCTGAACACCTTTATTCTTTACCTTAATGTTAGCACCTTTGTCATAGAGCTGTCCACCGCAGTCCTCAAAGGGGATGTTAAGCTCCTCCAGCCTTTTGAGGATGAGAGATGACAAACTTCCCCCTGTTGACTGCTCTGCCACAAGAAAGCCCAGGAAATGTTCTTCAAAATGTGGTCTGTCTTCTTGTAACACAATCCTGACAATGAGAAAGCTGTTCCTTATGACTCAGATCAAGGGTGCAATCTATAATAATGGAGAGATACTTTGATTTTTTGAGCTTTTTCAACAATTTCTTCCATTATTTTTGTGCTGATGGAGTTTGAATTCTTTTGCCAAGGCAATTTGTGTGACTGCCAGCTCCACCCTACCAACATGCCACTCATTACTGTACCAAGTTTAGCCATAAACTCAATCTCTTTGAGAAAACTGCCATTTTCTGGTTTATTTTATTGTTTCTGTGGGCCCCTTAAAACCATGTTTCTTTCAGCTGAATTATTGAAATCAACCCAGTTAGAACTTCACATCACCTCTTTCTCTCGGCCTCAGTAATTGCCATCTCTTGCTTATCTATTTTAGCCCCTTTACAAGACAGACATCCAATACCTTCCGTGTTGACATGCATTTGTTATACTCCTGGCTGTCCTCATGGGCTTTGAGCAAGTTTGAGCAAGAGCTTTCTCTCTACAATTTCTCTCTGAGAAAACATTTTGTAGCAGAAGCAGTACAAACTATCATCTTTTTTGAGTACATTATCCAGCTTCTTTTGAGTTTTTTCTCCACGGACTAAGACTCTATTGAAATAGTCATGCTCACATTGTCTCTTGCCTTTTTGGTTCTCAAACATGGAACATTTTCTATTTGATACAGTTGTCTGAAAACAAACTTTATTACCTTATCAGTTAAAACAGATGGCCAATCAGCAGGGTCTATCAGTGCAGCCTTTTCATAGATGTCTGATGCTACATTGCTGAGGTAGAGGGGACAGGACATGATCGTTGGAAGGTGCTTAGGTGGAGAAGGTGTCTGCCCGTGGCCTAGGATTTGCAAGGATGGGATTAAAATAATTCAAAAGTGCATCTGAAGAGAGGAGTATATGTGACCATTGGGGGTTACATTATAATAATAAAGTACTTGTGGTGAAAGCTAGCCAATATAAGCACTTAAGCAACATCATATTCTACAACATTCAAGAGTAATTACACCTTGTATCCATGCACAAAACAATTATTCAATAGGCACTTCTTCCATGTGATGCATGCTGTTTCCCATACATATAAGACCAATCAATAACTCTTAATTACCAATGAGGATGGGAAAGGAAAAGCATTTTAATTGACTATCACAACCAGGGCTAACATTGGCTTACATGTCAATAAAAATGTACGTCTTGTATCTTGAGGCAGACATTGGATTGGATTGGATTGGGTGATTTCACAGTCAGTGTCACTCACTAGTTTAGATAACTCGCCCATCCTCCACAATCAGGCACATCTAAATGTAAATATAAACGGTGGGTGATGCTGTGGTCAATCCAGAAAATTGGGCGTATTAAATAGGCTGTGTAGTTATGTTGTTGTTGGCTTTTCTTGTAATGTTTTAAAATATTAGATTTAAAATAGCATTATTTAACTGAACCACCTTTTAGTAGATTTGCATCTGTGTTTCAGACTTCCAAATCAGCCCATAAAGATTAATGTTAGGGCCCATAAATAATCCAAATAGCCTTTTGGTGTAGTAAAGTACTCTGGGTATGCTCGCACGACAGGATCAGCTTGGATGACTGTCAAAATGTCTTCGCTACTATGAATTATCGTTGTGATAAAATGTCTACCAGTGTGCTAAAAAGCAACCTCACCAAAGCATACATTCATATACAATTAATTTGCTGTAGTTGATATCTTTTTTTTTTTAGGAAACATAATTCTTAATTAATCATTTTTGCGTTCACTGCCAACAAATATATTTTTGTTCCGAACTAATTCATGGTTACCATTTTTATATTCATGTTCAGGCAACTCAAAGCTCTTGGTTATGATTAGAGAAAGATGGCATGGTCTTGATTAACTATTTTAAAAGTCAGTGCTGACATGAGACATTTTACCCAAACTAAGGTCTTTCTATAACAAGTGATTCAGTTTCCTGGACAAAGCTGTCACAGCATTTGACTTTTGGTCACACTTAATTCAACCCATGCTTACATTTTGCTGAAAAGAGACCTCTTGTGGCCATGTGAGTAATTACAGTCCTCTCTGAGAAGCAAAGGGAGAAGTAGCGTGATGTAACTATAAGCCTGAACTACTTTCTGAAGAGGAGGTTGGGGTGGATGGATGGTAGTGCAAAGCATCATACAGTAGAGACAATGGAGACCCCCTGCTGATAGTATTGATCTCTTTTTACCATGACGATCCTCTTTGCATAACCTGCCACCTTTTTTTAGTAGTCTGAACATAACCAGACCTTCAGTATCAAACTGGCAGATCAGAAAATAGTCATATGAGTCAATTTTGTCATGCCTAAAGTGTTGCTTCATTGGGGTCTATGAATCGTTCTTAGTCTGGACCCTCACCTGGGACCAATTTGCCTTTGGAGACCCTATCAGGGGCTATTGCCCTCGACAGCTCCCAGGGTCACAGGGACATGCAGACCACTCCACCATGATAAAGTGACGATTCTTGGGGGAGGCACTGGCAATCACTGTCTCTGCATTGAATAAGAATGTCACACTTTCTGGATTTGAATGAAGGTTGAGAGTGAACGTAAAAAGCAATAGAATGTATTCTATAGATGATAAGGTTGCTGACTTGTTTCGCCCATGGGTGGAAACAGTTACTACTCAACTCCAAAGATGAATGTTTCTTCATGGACCTGAGTCCAATTTCTGTCTGACAAAATTATAAAGCATGTGTGTCCAGTTAACTGTAGTGATATGTTGAGTATATGCATCTAGGTGAATAAGGGTAGAGTGGAGCAAAGTTTTGACTGTATTTTAAGTGGTGTGCCTGTCTATGTGCTACAGGCCCCATTGCCCATATGGGATGGTCAAGCCCCGTCTACCAAATTCAGTGTGTCAGGGAGCAAATTGGAAATGCCAATTTCACTTTACACTGCTCCGTATCTTGTCTCTCCCTTACCCCTCATCCCACCACTTAGCTCATGTGTAAATGAATAAGGTCCTCTCACATGTCCACCTGAGTCCGATTTCTGTCTGCCCTACACCTCCCTGTCAACCTCTTCTCTTCTTTTATCTTCCTTTCTCCTCTCTCCTTCTTTACTTGTTGCCTCCCTTTAATCCTCTTCTCTCTCATTTCCCACATTTTCCTCTCATCACCCCCCCCCCCCTCATCCTATCTCCTCATCTCCTCCTCTCCTCCACTCCTCCTTTCTCATTCCCGTCTCCACTCCTTGCCCATTCAGCTGTAACCCATTTGTTATTTCTCTATGTGTATTTATGAAATATGTCTGTTTTGGTGAATATGGATTTATGCATGCATGCATGCATGCCCGCGCTGTATCACCGTCTGCAATGAACAAGCCGGGGTGAATCACTATGCAAATGAAACGATAGCTCATACAATTCCCAATTTGCATGGAATCCATTATAAATCAACAATTTCTGACACGCTCCTCTTGTCTTTCTGTTTCTGTCTGTCTCAGTATGACTACGAGGGCAGTGACATCAGTGACCTACCAGTCGACCTCTCTGTGGTGTGGAATGGAAACTTTGTCATCGACAACCCGTTCAACATTCAAGGTATAACACTTTCTTCTTTTTTAAGCTCTCCTTTTCGTTCTCACATTGGAAAGTTTCAAGCGGGCATTGTCGCTCGAGAGAAATTTAAATCGCTCCTGCTTATTTATCTGTAATGATTTTCTGTGAAGCAACAATGCCGTGTGCGCTTTTTTCCCCCCTTTTCATAAGAAATCTGTAATTTCTTTTCTGACAGCCATCAAGGAGAAAGGTGAAAGTGTACCAACGGTTTGGAAAAACACTATTCTTGTCTCAGGGATAAAAGAAGGGCGGAGGGAGTGATTGATGGATGGAGATGATAACAAACAAACATCCAACATAGGAATTAATAGGGATGGATGTTAGCGAGGTAGATAAACAAATGGAGAAAGCGATAGGCAGGAGAAAAAGATGAAGGGAAAGAAGGATGAGTGCATGACAGGTTGATAAATGCACCATGTAATGGCGGGCTGGGGGTAGATGAGAATAAAGGGATTGATAAAGAAAAACAGAAAGCGACATGGAGGGATGGCATTTATTATTTTTAATCGCCATTTGTGCATGAAGTGGAAAACAATTACCAATTCTAAATTCTTTATCAAGTGTAACATATTGGGTGGTGGAGGCTAATGATTTTAGACGTCCCATTACACAAGATAATATACAGTAAGCTGCTCTCAAGTGTGTCATACAGTCTTTTTGCTTTGGAATTTGCACATCTAGAGTCACATTAACAAACCCCCACCTCCCACCTTCTCCACTCATTTTCCCTATGCATGTATGTCTTTATGTGACACACATGCAACTTTTAATCGAACATCCTTTGTGTTGTATATGACCTCGTTTTGATGAAAGTCAGACACGCAGTTCATTTGGCAGATTGCTCGGAAATTAGTTGCTTGTCTGTCATGACCTAATTCTTCTTCTTGTGTTATTTTATTTAAAATGTGCTCCTTTATGGTTTTCTGTATGTCTGTGCTGAAAGGTCCTCTCCAGGGATTTAACATCCTGAGTTTGGCATGTGCTGAGAAGTCTAGTACAGCCATAAATCACAGCGCTGTGCAATCAAGCAGATGGATTCTGGACTGCAGTTTTCAAATATAGATCTGATGATTTTTCCTTATCAGAACCGAGCTTATACTGAGCTATATTACAGAATGCAATGTTTCATTACATTAAGAGATGTCATATAATACTGAAATGTTAGTACAATACATTTCTGTTAATAATATTGGTTTTAATAAAAGGAACTGTTTCATCTTCTAGATGCATACAAAGGGGAACAGTGCATTCTGTTCAATATATTGTCAAGTCATTCAGTTTCATTTAGTTTAGTTATGTTAAATTCTCAGTCTTTAGGTCTTTAGTCTCAGGTAAGGATTCCATGATGTTTATTTGGTAAGGGAGCTTTCACATGCACTTCAGTCCAACTCTGGTACCCATTCGGTTCGGCTTGGTTCATTTTACACTGGTGTGGAAGTTGTTAAAACTCCAACTTCAAACAAAAGACCTGCAATTGTTCTGGATGTCAATACACTCCCAGGCAAATTCCTGAGTTTGTAGTACAGAAGCAAACCAGGCCAAGTGCTTGAGTGTAGCGCTGATTATGCTGCATGACATTTACCTAAACTGCCAAATAAGAGTTCACATGACTTGATTTGATTACTCCTTTCCTGTGAACACAACACCAACCAGAACTAATAGGCAACAATGTATGATTTTAAGCCATGCTGGCCTCAATGTCCTATGGATGGCGGTGTAGTTTGGTCCACTACTTTGGCCCAAACTGAGATATTTCACCTTAGGAGGGGTTTGTTGAGACATAAAAGGTCCCCAGAGGGTGTATCTTTGTCGACCCCCTGACTTTTCGTCTAGCACCAGCATCAGGTCAAATGTTTAATTCATCCAATACCTGAATTCCCATCAGCCCCAGTTGTACTCTGTGTTTAGCATGCCAATGTGCTAAACTAAGATGTGAAACCTGATAAAGATTACACAGTACTTGTTAGACATCACCATGTTAGCGACATCAATGTGAACATATACTACACAGCTCAGTAGCACAGAGTGTAACGTGTGACAGGATTAATAAATATCCCTCCTTCTTATCTTTCTTTGTTCAGGACCAAGTGAACCAGACTGTGTCAACTCAGTTTGACAAAGAACCTGCACCTCATTTAATTATTGGTTGTAGATCAACCAAGAACCAGCTTAGAGTAAACCGCTGATATGATTTTTGGATATTGGTTGAAAATACAGTGAATCTCTCCTGTTATGATTATTAAAAGGTCACATTTGAAGTCATTTAATGTAAAGATGAACTGAATAGTCCAAGATTTCACTTGTTGGTACAGTTTCACACAGACTTGGTTCAAAGTAAACACAGCGTGACTGGAAATGTGACTGAATCAAAGAGAACAAAGCTCATACCAAGAAATGATGCAATCCTTGCTTTTGTTTTAACACCTAACTGCACCTCTGAATCCCTTCATTCCCTCATAGCTCACTGTTAAAGTTTTGACACTAAACAGTTGGCAGTTGAGCTAAAAACAGTGAGCTGTGAGGGAATTTGGGGGGATTTTGGTGCACTCTTCCAAACTCTTACTATTTACACTCTTTTGACACTTGAAGCTCGTTCCAAGTTATCTGATAACTTTGAATAAAACCTCAATAAAGTGGAGCTTTTTGACTTTGGTCCATGATCCAGATATGAGTTGTTTTTTTTTAAAGTAAAGTTATGGAGATAACTCTTAAAACAAGCCGCAGAAACAAGCCGCAGGGATGTGCGCTACAGTGAGCACTTTGCATGTGACAACAATGGTGTTGAGCTCTTGAGATTCTCAGAGTGTGAAATCCAATGATCTTTCAGACAGTGTATGCATGTGTGTGTGTGTGTGTGTGTGTGTGTGTGTGTGTGTGTGTGTGTGTGTGTGAGTGAGTGTGAGAACTTGACAAGTATGTTCCTGCTTGTATGAATGTGAGAAAGTAGTACTTGCTACTTGGCAGAGAATTAATGCAGCATCCGAGGCCGGTTCCTCCTAACAGGCCAGACAGTCTTCCGAAACAGCCGACAAGGTTCTGAATGAGTAATTAGTGTGAATCAACAACAGTGTTAAACCCCCTCCACCCCCCCTCCTCACCACCCCCTAGATATATCACGGTTACTTTGTGCTCAAGCCTCACAGAATAAAAAAAAACCCCATTATGATTCATATAAGCTCAGTGGTGTTAAAGGTCTAAACTCTTTTAAAAAAACCACGCATTATAAAACTGTCCTCACTCATACAAATCTCATAAAGACCTTCTCCTCCTTTTTTTTGCTCTCCATCCTTTTATTAATCCCTCCCCGCTCCATCCCCAACCCCAACCCTCCCCGTCTTTCTCTTCTTCTGAATCGGGAGCCGTATTATCCGTCTGAGGCAGAGCCGCTCGGCGCTGGCCCAGCTTTGCCCCGGTGTAAAGTGGAGATGTTAATGTTAATTAAATCATTCATTTGGTTCAGATTAATTAGCGTCGCGCTACTTTTAAGCTGATCCGTGGCTAATCAGATTAGGGCGAGCGAGGGGCCGAGGCGGGCAGATGGATAGGAAAAGAAGCTCTCTTTGAAGTCCGGCCCGCCGTCTGTCTGCAGAGGAGGAGGAGGAGGAGGAGGAGGAGGGAGGAAGGAAGGGAGGAGATTCTTCCACGCTCTGTTGCTTAGTTTTTTCCTTTTTTTCCCTCCTCTCCTCTTTCTGTTTTTCCAGTTCAGTTCATTTCAAATCTGTTTAACTGGTGTGACAGCAAACAAACCTGCTCACAGGTTTTGGCAGGGTAGTTTAAACTGACATAATTATTATAGAGATTAACAACTGACAAATGATAACACAGCCAACATATAAACACCTGTCTATTCACTGCTACCTGTTTCTCTCTCTCTCTCTCTCCTTATGACTTTCTTTCCTCTATTAGTTTCTCTTCCTCTTCCTCCTCTGTCGTTCTACTATCAGTCCCTCTGATTCTTTGGGCCTCGCGGGGGACTCACCATCTTTAAATTCATAACAATCCTTGTTGCTGTTTTGTTTAACAAGCGCAGCTAAAAATGAACCCCCCCACCCCCCGAATCCTCCCGGCTTCCTTTCATCTCCCTCTCCTCTCTCTTCTCAGGTGTTTGAGCTTGTAATTATTTATTAATCTATTTATTTATTCTCCTTTTTTTTTTTTTTCTTTAATGACTTTTTCCACTCTGCAGAGTTGGGGGAATGTTTTTTTTTTTTTCACAACAAATTATCAATTCCCCGTTGGCGTTAGAAGACATTACCTGTTGAATTAATCGCTGTAATCCCTCTAGGTCGCTTGTTCCTGTGTTTTTTTTTTTCCTTCCTCTGTTTATCTGTGGAAACAGCCATTTTCTCATCGTCACAGCCTCTGAGTGGTAATGATCACCTACTGAAGGTTTTAGGTGTTATACGAGTGATTAACATTAATTTATGCTGTTTATTCTCTCTCTCTTTCTTTCTCTCTCTCTCTCTCTCTCTCTCTCTCTCTCTCTCTCTCTCTCTCTCTCTCTCTCTCTCTCTCTCTCTCTCTCTCTCTCTCTCTTCTCTCTCTCTCCTCTCTCTCTCTCTCTCTCATGCTCACAGACACACAAACTCTTGATTAGTTTTTAGACGTTCTTTTGCACTGTACAAACATTCAACACAACTTTCTCCTCATCAAAATACATTTTTCCAAACTAAACCAACTGATATTGAAACTTACTTGAGAAGTTAAGTAAATAAATATCTAGTTAATATCTAAAATATCTTAAAAGTATTCATTTCAACCATGGCAAAAATATAGATTTTTAAACATGTATCAACTTCTTTGATAGAAAGTTTATGATTTCAGCAAACACCCATGGGAGTTTATTTCCTTACTTAACCAGTAAATAAGTCACATCTGTATATAAGACGGCATTTATTTTGGGGGGGGGGGGTGGGGGGGGGGGGGTGTTATGCTGGAGAATAAAATGCTTCTCTATTAAAGACTGGTGTATTTGAATGCACCAGTAACTATTCATTTACATACTTTTAACAAGTTACATTTAAAACTTGATCAGTCTACTTTTATTTGAAACACAATGAAAAGAAAGCAGAAGGTAAGAGATGATATGGAGTGACAGTCCCACAAGATTAACCCTTACATACTGTTCATTTCAGGTATTTCTAAATATCCCTCATAATTAGCCTCTATAGATCATTGTGTGTGTAATATTTTGTATCTGCTGCACAATTATATTTATATTCTAGTTCACATGAAGATAAATTGTCAAATTCCTGGCTCTTATCCTGTGGTCCGCTAAGTTTTGATTTTAAATGATTTTTTTCATAACTCTCTCTGAAAAGCTCAGACATGAAAATAACTAATAAAAAAAATCACCTGAGTAGAAGAGAGGAGCATCTTTCTCTATAATACCACCTTTGTCTCATCATGAAATCTAACGCCCTTGCTACTAACTGAAAAACTGAACTGAAATGATCTCCCCCGCTGTTCTCTCTGTTCTAATCACATCATGTTTGTCTCTCTCCCACTCTCTCTCTCTCTCCCACTCTCTCTCTCTGTCTCACAACCCAGCCACCTGTACAAGTGCAGGGCTCTGCGGGACAGCTGCGGCATGTGCCTGAAAGCCGACCCCCGGTTCGGAATGCGGCTGGTGCGTCCAGGACAAGAAGTGCTCCCTCAGGCAGGAGTGCACCAGCGGAGGAAACTCCCACCTACCGCTGCAGCTGGCTGAAGGAGGAGGATGGATGCACGCCACATCTGGAAACAGCCGCTGCAGTCACCCCAAGATCACTAAGGTAAGCCTGTGTGTGTGTGTGTGTGTGTGTGTGTGTGTGTGTGTGTGTGTAGTGTTTCTCCATATGACACCACACACCATGCATTGATAGGATTTACTGATAGTGTGTGCTAATGTACTTATAGGTGTATTTATACCTGTGTTTGTGTCAATTCTCTGTTTAATGTGTTATTATGGATTTTCTGGTGTATGTGCCACAGTGTGAATGCCTTGAATTACTCCACTAATGATTTCTAATCTACACTGTGCTGTCATACACTATACACAAGGGGTGTCAAACATGTGGCCCGTGGGCCAGAACTGGCCCGCCGAGGGGTCCAATCCGGCCCACTCTCCTTCCTGTGTTCTTTTCCTTTTTTCCTTCCTTCTTTCCATCCATCTTTCCCTCTTGTCTTCTTTACCTTCCTTCCTTCCTTCCTTCCTTCCTTCTTTCCTCCTTCCTTCCAACTGTCCTTCCTCCCTTTCTTCCTTCCTTCATTCTGTCCGTCTGTCCTTGCTTTCTTCCCTCCCTCCTTCCTTCCTTCCATCTTTCTGTCCTTCCTTCCCTCCATCTTTCCTTCCTTTTTTCCTTCCTTTCTTCCTCCCTTTCTTCCTTCCTTTCTTCCTTCCTTCCTTGTGTCCCTCCATCTGTCCTTCCTCCCTTTCTTCCTTCCTTCATTCTGTCTGTCCATCCTTCCTGTCTTTCCTGTCCTCCCTACTTCCTTTCATCTTTGCCTCCTTCCTTCTTTCTTTCCTTCCTTCCTCCCTTTTTTCCTTCCTTCCCTCTTTTATTCCCTCTTTCCTTTCATCTTTCCTGTCTCCCATTCTTCCTTCTGTCCTTCTATTTGTCCTTCCTCCCTTTTCCCATCTTTCCTTCCTCCCTTTCTTCCTTCCTTTATTCTGTCAATCTGTCCTTCCTATATTCTCTCCCTCCTTCCTTCCTTCTTTCCTGACTTCCTTCCTCCTTCCTTCCTGTCTTCTTTTTATTCATTCCTTCCTTTCATCCATCCTCCTTTCTTTTCTTCCCTCCTTGCTTCCATCTTTGTATTGATCTGTCTCACAAGATCAAATAGGACTGTATGTGTCCCATGAAGGACATTTTGCCAGCACTGCTATACACTCTTATATTTAAGATATTCCAACTTGTTTTCCCCAAATCCCTCCCACACACAACTCCACACAATCAGAAAAACACTGTTACACACACACACTATTACATACTCGCTCAACAGTCTTGTGTGCTGTTAAGGTTAATAGGGAACAGGTAGCCATGTAGACTAAAAGAGAGCGCTGAGCCCAGCAGCCGGCTTCCTTTCACACAGAAACAGAGCGTGTTCCTAATCACAGAAAAGTTCAACTTCAGAGTTTGATGTCACACCGGCGGCTGATGGAAACCAGCGTGTGCTCTGACCTCTTCACCACGGTCAGAATAAAATACTGCCACCCAAAAATCCAGCACATAGCACATTCATCACTGCCTACACTGACTCATATGATGCTTTAACCTAAATAATAGTTCTAACTGAAACATTAAAAGCTTTCTCTGTATTTTATTTTTGATCAAATAAACTATGCAGAAGTGCAGAAATGTATATAAATAAATAATCTAAAGGTTCTATCATAGATTATTGTTGTGTTTTACATTTCATTAAGTCATTTTAACTATTGATGTTCCATCATTCTTTTAATGATAGAAAATAAAATGATTTAATTGATCTTTTTTTAGTACTGCAAAACAACAACTTTGATGCTCCAGATTGGCTTTTCCAAATATAGAACTGCTATAGATAAATGTCCATCAATCATTATAATAGGATCAATAACATTCTGATTATAATAAGACATGCAGGAGCAAACATTAGCAGATACATTCTCCATGAAACTGCTGGTGTAAAATAAAAAAAGAAATGAAATCAAAAGCTTTTCTGGGAAGAATATCTGATAGCCACTGCACCACACACTGCACACAGCACACAGGATGTTGAAAACAGCTTGAACGTGTTTATATTACCAACACATACAAACCTTGATGCTGCTCTCATCTCTCTAAAACTGGCCGCGCATGACGGCCACTTTGGCTGCAGATGAAACTTATCATGTGGTTGAAAACAAAAAAGACGATGCCAAATTTTGTTTTGTTGGTTTGTCCGTTGCATTCATTTTTTTGGGGTCCATTAGACAAAATCTACCATTCTGTTGCCGTTACATTCAACAGGAACTTCATTTTGAGGCAAAGTGAAGGCAACAGACTCGTAAGTCAAGACAGTGTTACTTAACAGACTCATCATCATGGAGAGAAGGGGAAAAAAAGAGAAGCACATCATTAACAGTCGGCACCAACCAAAAGAATGTCTTCCAATCAAAACTTCCTCCAACGGCGCAGTTCTAAAATCACCTGCAAAGAGGAGCAGCGCTGCTTCGTCGGGCGCCGCATCATAATCTCCTCAATTTGTGAGGAGTGTAAAGTTACCTGCCGAGATCCAAGGCTGGTAAACCTTGATAGGCCGTTGCGTCAGCTCTCTTTGTTGAAGCCCCCGTGGTCACGAAAGCCCTACGTGTCCTGAACTGAGAATGAAAGCTGCTCTATTTTAATGCACAGCTATTAAAACACACACACACACACACACACACTCACACACACATGTTGGGACCTTGCGTTTGCCCTTGGCACAGAAATGGTATTATTACTCACTGTTACATCAAACTGGCACTCGAGAGAGACAGAGTCACACAGAGGTTTGTTTGGTTTTGATCCTTCTTTTTTTTTTCCTTTTTTTTTTGAATTGTCTTTGTTGTTCATTTTTGTATGTCACTGCCTGTGTGACTGTTGTGTGTGTTTGGAAAAGCTTGTAAGGGTCAAAATCCAGAACCGAGCTGTTCAATTTTTTAAGTTCATTCATGTTTGTTTCTCTTACATCTTTATTTAGTTTTTTCTTTGTGAATCTTTGTCCTTCTTGCCTTTCCATCTTTTGACTTTCAGGGAGCTAGAAGTAAGGGAATGTCTTTTCACAGTCCTTAGCTATTGAAAAATACAAAGAAAATACCACATTTCTGCTAAAATCAGTTTGGATTTTGTATATCAGAATATGTACTGGAAAATGTAATAATCAGATATACTGCATTGGCTCTCATTCAGTTTTTTCACTTGATACAAGAGAAATCATCATTTTAGCTTCACAATACCGGTTCAGAACACACTGTTGGATCTGAGGAGTGTGATTCTGATTTTCAACCCCCTTAAGGAATTGGTAGTCTCACTTATTGTAGTAGTTTAAGCCTTTTCTATTATACTCTAAATTGGTCTGGATAAAAATAGTTTGCTGATTTAATGTGTGAGAGGATGAAGAAATGATAGAAATAAAAGGTGATGGAGAAAAAAGTTTTTCTATTTCTCTTCTGGCCCTGTTCTTGTTAATGTCTCTGTTGTAGTCTGACACCTCTTCACCCACTTAAATCTACATCTGTCATTACGCCTGCTTCTACTACTTGACGCCTTCATGAATCCATTCATCAAACATGCATTTACAAATTGAAATTAAAAGATACCATATTTACATTTGTGCACAAAGTAGTGTATAAGTAGATGCATTTTCATCTGTGTGTGTGTATGTTGTTTGTGGGCGAGTGTGTGTGTGTGGTTGTGTTTGCGTAGACAAGGGCATGAGAAGGAGAAGCAGTGACTAAGAATGATGTGTTTTTATGTTATGATAACAGCACAAAAGAGTGAGCCTGATTAATACATGTCATAAAAAGTTATGAAAGCTAAAAGTGAAAGACATCTTGATGAGAAGACAATGTGTGTGTATATGAATAAGAATAAATTGAAGTATTGTATTCATCGCCATCATTATGAGTAATCATCCATTCATTAGGAGTCAATATAAGTAGTATTCTACCTTGAACAGGCTTATTAAAACAATTACAGGCACACATATATCAGTTAAACCATTCTCTGCTGATTATATAACAATAAGATGCTTACATTTCTCTTTCAGAAATGATTACTGTATATGGAAAGTCTATTTAAGTCCATTTATTGTTAAATGTAAGTAGATTTAGGATATAGTTAAATGATATTGTTCAGGTGAATTAGTCATAGCAGTACTCACTGTTGTAATGCACACTGACTACACTGTATGCAGTAGGTGTTCTGGATAATCACCTAACTATTGCTGGCAGTAACCCCAAATGTAAAAACAGAGCATACCATCAACAGAGGCTCTTAACACATTAAAACAGCCTGAGTGGATCATATTGAAAACAAGAATCCTTTAATAGCATTTCAGTCTCTAAACACCTAATCCACTTCTGAGAAAATGATATTCTCAATACAGTATTCCCAAGTTTTTTTGTTTCTAATATTTGAACATAATAACAATGCTTATAGATTATTTGCTTGTGTCTGTATTCCCAAGAGAGAAAGAAAAAGAAAAATGCACATTACAAATTGAATTTCCCATACTCCCAGTTTTGCTTCAAATGCCTTTAACGGAATTCTTAAACTATCGTCTGACCACATAAACAACTTTCCCAGTTTTTAACAGCCGCTGGCCTGCCACTGGCCATGTGCTATTGGTTACCACTCAAACCACAGCAAGAATACCATGAACACACAGACACACACACACACACACACACGCACACACACACACACACACACACAGAAAATGTGTCTAAAGGCTGGACGACGGACTACTAGGAAACCACTGTTATAATATTGATGATTTGATGTGGCCACCATGTGGTCAGGAGTGTATTATAAAGGCCACACCACCACAGAGCGACGCCACACTACTTTACTTCCACTGGATTCTTGGTCAGAGGAAATGGTAAAAAACATAGGAAAGAAAAACGGTGTCAGAGATTAAAAGATTAATTGGATTTATTTCCTAGTAATGCTTTTTACAACACTGGGTCCCCACAGTCTGGATTAATATATAGCCAAACCTCTTCCCCCTAATGTAACCTCTGTGGTGTCTTATTGCAAAACAGTGGACATGGTGGATGGAGCTCTGTTCTATCATTAATTATCTTCGCATAGACGACTCAACTTCGACTGTACTCTTATGCAAAATTGTACAACGTATGCTCTCTTAGTACTGGAAAATAGACTCTTCTGTGTTGACTAAAGCTAGCATGAGAACAGATACTTTCATTAAGTCATTAGTGATTTGTTGGAGGAAAATCAAAATCCTCATCCCAGACAAAACTGCTACTAGGATTTGCAGTGTCAGACTGAATAATGAAGTAGTAATGAAACTTCCATTCAGTCTGAGTATTAGGCTATTAGCTGATGAGCTGCATGGTTTGGTGGTTAGCAGCCTGTAGCCAACAGGGCTTTCGTCACACGAGTATGCATCGACGAGCATTTGAGGTTCATATGTCAGTTGACTTCTAGGTAAGTTTAGCTGCTCATGTCGTACAATTATATTAGTTTGCAGTTATAGCCTTAGTTAGTTATAGAGCTTAAATGTGGTTCCGTTCAATCAGATCACTATCCTTCAAAAACCGCCTGAGGACCGTTTTCAGCTTCAAGGCGTTTCTACTTTACATTCCCCCAGAGTGCGACGGATATGCGCCTGGAGGTCGAAGTGTTGTGTCAAATCGCTGCAACATGAGTCCAAAGTTGCTTCAGGTCCCGTTTCCACACTGTGGCGTCTGCTTGCATACCCACAGGCTCAATGAGCAGTGGTTATCTTGTTATGCAGTACCATACTTTACTACCTCCAAGAGTTTCTGCGGTTCCAATGGAAATCCACTCTCAGATGTCAGAGGAATAATATCATGGTAAAGAACCATTACATTATACCTAGTGGATATAGCGGTCTGGCTCTATCTTCTGTACCACAACGGTCATGTTTCACATACATAGCTAGAGATCATAGTGTGGTTGATCATAGGCGATGTTATTGCTTACTTAAGTCGACTTGTTCCATGAAGGATGTAAGGCATCTATGCTTGGACTACAACCACAGTTAAAGTCGGTTAGCCAGGTTGCACCCAACTTCCATTTTCTTCGCCCCGCTTCCCCCCTTCTCAACGGTTTTGAGGGTTGCTCAGATTTCCTGGTTCCCGCCTGAACAGATCCAGAACCATCATGATCCTTCTGTTGAGTTCATGATGTGGCAGATGGCGCAAAATATGCCTCCAACTATCAAAACCTACATGGGTGTCCACACAAATATGAGAGGAGTAATAAGATAATCATAGAGCCGCCGTAAGCATCAAGGCTAGTGTAGCTGATTAGCAGTTTCAGTGAATGTGGTATTATAATTCTAGGTATTTAACCTTAACTACATTTTCAAATTGCAGTTTAATCTAATCTGAAATATCGCACATGACCATACAACCACATGTTTTGTATGAATGTTGTGTGTGTGGTCTTGTATCACAAAACTCAAGTCAATTCCACACTGATGAGGTGACAGAACTGTATGTGAATATACAGAAATGCAATTAGACATTATATTAATCCACCGGATACTTAAAGGTGAATTCCACCCATTTTAGATACCAAACATTATCTGTTAAAAGTAAAAGTAATTTCCTGCAGGAATGCAATCTGACCAATGTGATCATTTGTATTTAAAGGGTGATGCAATGCTTGCAAGAACATTTTAAATTCTCTGAGATGTTCTTGGCATGCAAGCAGCACAATAGGCAGTACATGTAACATTGCACAGTAGCAGTGAAATGATTTAACATCAAAACAGGTCTGATACCAAATGCAAAATGCTTTGTGAGTATTGTGTGTGTTTATGTAGTGCCAGTATATGTTCCCTCACTCTTCACTCGTCTCTTTTCAAAGCCCCTCCCCTCCCAGATGATGATGATAATCCCTCTAACAGCACTCCTCATTCTCGTGCTCTGTTGCCTGTCTGTCTCTGTCTCTGCCATTGTTTATATCCCAGGGCTTGGTGGTGAGCTGATATTGTGTTTTGTGGTATCATAGCCTCATTCTTCCAAAATCATCCGAAAAGGCCCATTTCCACACCCTGACATCTGTTGTCCATATCGTACCCTGGAGCTTGATGGCTGCTCACTTTGGTCAGTGTTTACAGGCTATTGTGTTTGTGGAACCAAAGTGCTGAGGCTCTACTGGCGCCTGAGGTTCCAAAGTGAGTCAGTTTCCAAATAGTAGACAGCACTATCGCCGGCCAGACTGCTCACTATGTGTCTCCCTCTGGTCCCTCAACTCCAATCACTCCAGTTACCATCTTGTTTCATCAGAAAGATTTGGGTTTTTTTTCCATATAGCAGCTTGTTAAGTGTCACTTTTCAAACCCCAACATGCAGTTTTTGATACATTCAAAGCTTACTGAGATGTTTATTTTCTCTTTCTCTTCAACACACATGTCTCTTTGTCAATGCAGAGTATTTTATCCATATGTAATATCACAATATCGCCAAAGGCAAAACATGCAACAGCTTGTAAAAATGTGTTTTTTCTGGCAATCTGTTGAGATTGAACTGTTAATTGGTAGCTTTCTAGCAAGAGAAAGCTTTAAGAAGCATATGTGTGCTTATAGTCCCTGTGTGTGGGTCAGTGACAAATAAGGGTTGGCAAGATGAGCAATTCAGAAATGTGTTGAAAAATAGTCCTTAAAGCAGCATCAGGTTTATTTGTGTTGCTTTTATGTCATTTGAAATGTCATTTGCACCATTTTTTTTACCAAAAGTAAGACTGAATGCGCCTGAAAATGTCAAATAGTGTAACCACAAAAGAATGATAAATGTTAAATATTTTATCCACTTACTGTACAGTGTATTTAAGTGCACTTATATAAATATATAATATACAATACATACTTTTTTTTTTTTTTAAATGTAAATGGTACCTGATTTCCACGATTCCTCAGATTAAATGTAATATTTAGAACAATTATATTCCATTAGCTTTATTTAATATAAAAGTTATAATGTAAGATCATGCCAAACTAGTTGATATGGTGTTTTATTGAGAATTTAGTGTTTTTAAGTAAGTTTAATTATTTGGTACAACGTTTTTATGATTACACCACTTAGACATTTTTGCCATAATCCTCTAATATATTCTCTCAAAATGGATTATAAGCAGAAATGTTATGC
Source organism: Scomber japonicus (assembly GCF_027409825.1). Lineage (NCBI taxonomy): Eukaryota > Metazoa > Chordata > Actinopteri > Scombriformes > Scombridae > Scomber > Scomber japonicus. Next base: position 8,147,323 of record NC_070581.1, on the reverse strand, counting down.
TGGATCCACAACAAAATAATGTGTGCAAGTTATTCATATGTTTATTTTGACATTTTAACCCCTTTATATGTGACTAAACCACATGGACACAAAAACCCATCATTGACTTATGTCTGTTTTATCATTTTCTATTGCTTATCTCTTTAATTTTGACCTTAAAGATTTTTTCCATTTAACTTTTTCATCTCAATTTTCAGTTTTAATCTTCTCAATTTCCCCTTGTAATTGTATTTCAGGTTAAAATTATACACCATATGTTTGGCACTGCAGTGGACTAAAGTTAAGAAAAGTGGCTCAGAGCTTGCCAACCCTGGACCACCTGGGAACCTTTCTGGGGAAAGAGTAAATAAGAAATGCTCTTCCTTCCCTCAACAGCGAGGCATTTAACCTTCAAGTGTTCCAGTGGCACTGTTCATCATCCATCAGTGTAGTCTCTGGTTTCTGAAGCAGGAATACGGATCTCAACTGACTTCGCCTGAATTAAAGTTTCGAATTAGAACTCATGTCAAATGTGGCAAACTTGTCCGCATTGTTAAAATCACTTTATGTCAAAGTCCGTAGTATAATAATAACACTATGCCTCCATACTGTCAGCACTTGAGTTTGCATTCCCACACTGTGCTGTCTGCTCAGTGAAGCACTGCAGGAGAACGGGGCAGTGGACAGATTACACATAATTACCTCATGATGCTTGTTAGGGATTAGGCCTGTGTGTGTGTGTGTGTGTGTGTGTGTGCGCGTCCACAACGTTAGCGAGTGTGTGTCTGCACGCCTTTATGACAGCCACCGTCCATCAGTCACCATATTTGTTTTGTCACACCACACCTGTCCCTGTTACGCACCATAATCTGGCGAGATAAATCACATTACGGTTCGGCGGCACGACTGAACGTTACACCGCGTCGGCCCTCTGCGACGAAGCCGAGCCGAGCCGGCGTAATAAGTTTCAATTAAACCCCCGAGATGATGCCGGGGGTTTGGTTCTGTACGTCGGCCCAAGTTGTTTTTTCACCCTCTCTTTATCTCATTTTCGGTGTTTTTCAAAGCAGAGGGGGTGATTTTTCTTCATTAAAACTTGAATTACCTGATACGGGCCAATTCTGTACGGAGTGTGTATTTGTGTGTGTCGGTGAGTCCGTGTATTCTGGGAGTTTTTTTATATGTGTGTTTGCCAATGTGTGTATTTTCATGGGGGGTGTCCTTGCAAGGTCAATGTTTTGGGATAATTGAATGAGGACAGCCTATAAAGCATTTAACACTTCTTCCTTTGTCCTTAATGTAAATGTGACTATTTTAGCATTAAGGTGATAATAATTTATGTTAAAGTTCTGGTCAAAAGTTGATTATTCATCTTTTTCCTTCACTTTTCTTCCACTCTGCCCTCCTCTCCCCCTCCCGTCGCTTCAGTTGTTCCCAGAGACGGGACCTCGCCAGGGGGGAACCAGGGTGACCATCCTAGGGGAGAATCTGGGTCTGCTGTTCAAAGACATCCAGATGGGCGTCAGGTTAGGCAAGGTTCCCTGTGTGCCTATCGAGGAGGAGTACCTGAGTGCAGAGAGGTAAGTTTTGGGGGCGGGGGACACTCTAGTGCT